>NW_022147671.1:0-81257 GCF_901933205.1 Camarhynchus parvulus
TCCCAGACCCAAGCTGGCACCAGTGCCAGCTTCGGGCCTGGTTTGATAGTGCCGGAGTCCCACAATCTGCCATCAAGGACCGGGGCTGGTGAGTTTTGTTTCAGAGGGAAAGGCCCGTTGTTTATGTTTGGGGGCCATAGGCCCCGGGTGGCGGCTGGCTCCTGAAAATCCGCGTACGCGGGATGCCTCCCAGACCCAAGCTGGCCCCAGTGCCAGCCTCGGGCTGGTTTTGATAGTGCCAGCGGAGTCCCACAATCTGCCATCACGGAGCCGGGGCTGGTGAGTTTTTGTTTCAGAGGGAAAGGCCGTTGTTTATGTTTGGGGGCCATAGGCCCGAGTGGCCCGGCTGGCTCCTGAAAATCCGCGTCGATCACCAGGATGCCTCCCAGACCAAGCTGGCACCAGTGCCAGCTTCGGGCTGGTTTGATAGTGCCAGCGGAGTCCAATGGCGGGGGTGGTGGGTTTGCACAATGTACCATAAGGGGGGGGGGGGGGTGCGTTTTGTTTCACTGCCCCCAGGGAGGGGGGGGGGGCGGTTTTTTGGAAAGGCCCGTTGTTTATGTTTGGGGCCACAGGCCTGGGTGGCGGCTGGCTCCTGAAAATGACCGTTACGCAGGATGCCTCCCAGACCCAAGCTGGCACCAGTGCCAGCTTCGGGCTGGTTTGATAGTGCCAACGGGTCCCACAATCTGCCATCAAGGCCGGGGCTGGTGAGTTTTGTTTCAGAGGGAAAGGCCCGTTGTTTATGTTTGGGGGCCATAGGCACGGGTGGCGGCTGGCTCCTGAAAATCGCGCGTCACGGGATGCCTCCCAGACCCAAGCTGGCACCAGTGCCAACTTCGGGCTGGTTGTGATAGTGCCAGCGGAGTCCCACAATCTGCCATCAAGGACCGGGGCTGGGGGCGCGCGGGGCGCGGGCGGGGGGGGCGTAGGGGGGGGGAGGCGAGGACTTCGGGCTGGTTTCCGCGGGTGGTGAGTTTTGTTTCAGAGGGAAAGGCCCGTTGTTTATGTTTGGGGGCCATAGGCCCGGGGTGGCCGGCTGGCTCCTGAAAATCCGCGATCGCAGGATGCCTCCCAGACCCAAGCTGGCACCAGTGCCAGCTTCGGGCTGGTTTGATAGTGCCAGCGAGGTCCCACAATCTGCCATCAGGACCGGGGCTGGTGAGTTTTTGTTTCAGAGGGAAAGGCCCGTTGTTTATGTTTGGGGGCCATAGGCCGGGGTGACCGGCTGGCTCCTGAAAATCAGCGATACGCAGGATGCCTCCCAGACCCAAGCTGGCACCAGTGCCAACTCGGGCTGGTTTGATAGTGCTAGCGGAGTCCCACAATCTGCCATCAAGGACCGGGGCTGGTGAGTTTTGTTTCAGAGGGAAAGGCCCGTTGTTTATGTTTGGGGGCCATAGCCCGGAGTGGCGGCTGGCTCCTGAAAATCAGCGATACTCAGGATGCCTCCCAGACCCAAGCTGGCACCAGTGCCAGCTTCGGGCTGGTTTGATAGTGCCAACGAGGTCCCACAATCTGCCATCAAGGACCGGGGCTGGTGAGATTTTTGTTTCAGAGGAAAGGCCCGTTGTTTATGTTTGGGGGCCATAGGCCCGGAGTAGCCGGCTGGCTCCTGAAAATCCCGCGATGCGCGGGATGCCTCCCAGACCCAAGCTGGCACCAGTGCCAACTTCGGGCTGGTTTGATAGTGCCAGCGGAGTCCCACAATCTGCCATCAAGGACCGGGGCTGGTGAGTTTTTTGTTTCAGAGGGAAAAGCCCGTTGTTTATGTTTTGGGGGCCATAGGCCGGGTGGCCGGCTGGCTCCTGAAAATCCCGCGATACGCAGGATGCCTCCCAGACCCAAGCTGGCACCAGTGCCAACTTCGGGCTGGTTTGATAGTGCCAACGGAGTCCCACAATCTGCCATCAAGGACCGGGGCTGGTGAGTTTTTGTTTCAGAGGGAAAGGCCCGTTGTTTATGTTTGGGGGCCATAGGCCCGGGGTGGCCGGCTGGCTCCTGAAAATCCGCGATCACAGGATGCCTCCCAGACCCAAGCTGGCACCAGTGCCAACTTCGGGCTGGTTTGATAGTGCCAACGAGTCCCACAATCTGCCATCAAGGACCGGGGCTGGTGAGTTTTGTTTCAGAGGGAAAAGCCCGTTGTTTATGTTTGGGGGCCATAGGGCCGGGTTGCCGGCTGGCTCCTGAAAATCAGCGATCGCAGGATGCCTCCCAGACCCAAGCTGGCACCAGTGCCAGCTCGGGCTGGTTTGATAGTGCCAGCGGAGTCCCACAATCTGCCATCAAGGACCGGGGCTGGTGAGTTTTTGTTTCAGAGGGAAAGGCCCGTTGTTTATGTTTGGGGGCCATAGGCCCGGGGTGGCCGGCTGGCTCCTGAAAATCGCGATCACGGGATGCCTCCCAGACCCAAGCTGGCACCAGTGCCAACTCGGGCTGGTTTGATAGTGCCAGCGAGGTCCCACAATCTGCCATCAAGGACCGGGGCTGGTGAGTTTTTGTTTCAGAGGGAAAGGCCCGTTGTTTTATGTTTGGGGGCCATAGGCCCGGGTGGCCGGCTGGCTCCTGAAAATCAGCGATACACGGGATGCCTCCCAGACCCAAGCTGGCACCAGTGCCAGCTTCGGGCTGGTTTGATAGTGCCAGCGAGGTCCCACAATCTGCCATCAAGGACCGGGGCTGGTGAGTTTTTGTTTCAGAGGGAAAGGCCCGTTGTTTATGTTTGGGGGCCATAGGCCCGGGTGGCCGGCTGGCTCCTGAAAATCCGGCGATACGCAGGATGCCTCCCAGACCCAAGCTGGCACCAGTGCCAACTTCGGGCTGGTTTGATAGTGCCAGCGGAGTCCCACAATCTGCCATCAAGGACCGGGGCTGGTGAGTTTTTGTTTCAGAGGGGGAAAGGCCCGTTGTTTATGTTTGGGGGCCATAGGCCCGGGTGGCGGCTGGCTCCTGAAAATCCGCGATACGCAGGATGCCTCCCAGACCCAAGCTGGCACCAGTGCCAACTTCGGGCTGGTTTGATAGTGCCAGCGAGTCCCACAATCTGCCATCAAGGACCGGGGCTGGTGAGTTTTTGTTTCAGAGGGAAAGGCCCGTTGTTTATGTTTGGGGGCCATAGGCCCGGGTGGCCGGCTGGCTCCTGAAAATCCGCGATACGCAGGATGCCTCCCAGACCCAAGCTGGCACCAGTGCCAACTTCGGGCTGGTTTGATAGTGCCAGCAGAGTCCCACAATCTGCCATCAAGGACGGGGCTGGTGAGTTTTGTTTCAGAGGGAAAGGCCCGTTGTTTTATGTTTGGGGGCCATAGGCCGGGGTGGCCGGCTGGCTCCTGAAAATCCGCGATCACAGGATGCCTCCCAGACCCAAGCTGGCACCAGTGCCAACTCGGGCTGGTTTGATAGTGCCAGCGGAGTCCCACAATCTGCCATCAAGGACCGGGGCTGGTGAGTTTTTGTTTCAGAGGAAAGGCCCGTTGTTTATGTTTGGGGGCCATAGCCCGGGGTGGCCGGCTGGCTCCTGAAAATCCGCGATCGCGGGATGCCTCCCAGACCCAAGCTGGCACCAGTGCCAACTTCGGGCTGGTTTGATAGTGCCAGCGGAGTCCCACAATCTGCCATCAAGGACCGGGGCTGGTGAGTTTTTGTTTCAGAGGGAAAGGCCCGTTGTTTTATGTTTGGGGGCCATAGGCCCGGGGTGGCCGGCTGGCTCCTGAAAATCGCGATGCGCGGGATGCCTCCCAGACCCAAGCTGGCACCAGTGCCAACTCGGGCTGGTTTGATAGTGCCAACGAGGTCCCACAATCTGCCATCAAGGACCGGGGCTGGTGAGTTTTTGTTTCAGAGGGAAAGGCCCGTTGTTTATGTTTGGGGGCCATAGGCCCGGGTGGCGGCTGGCTCCTGAAAATCCGCGATACGCAGGATGCCTCCCAGACCCAAGCTGGCACCAGTGCCAACTCGGGCTGGTTTGATAGTGCCAACGAGGTCCCACAATCTGCCATCAAGGACCGGGGCTGGTGAGTTTTTGTTTCAGAGGGAAAGGCCCGTTGTTTTATGTTTGGGGGCCATAGGCCCGGGTGGCCGGCTGGCTCCTGAAAATCCGCGATCGCAGGATGCCTCCCAGACCCAAGCTGGCACCAGTGCCAACTCGGGCTGGTTTGATAGTGCCAGCGGGTCCCACAATCTGCCATCAAGGACCGGGGCTGGTGAGTTTTTGTTTCAGAGGGAAAGGCCCGTTGTTTATGTTTGGGGGCCATAGGCCGGGTGGCCGGCTGGCTCCTGAAAATCCGCGATACGCGGGATGCCTCCCAGACCCAAGCTGGCACCAGTGCCAACTTCGGGCTGGTTTGATAGTGCCAACGGAGTCCCACAATCTGCCATCAAGGACCGGGGCTGGTGAGTTTTTGTTTCAGAGGGAAAGGCCCGTTGTTTATGTTTGGGGGCCATAGGCCGGAGTGGCCGGCTGGCTCCTGAAAATCCGCGATACGCAGGATGCCTCCCAGACCCAAGCTGGCACCAGTGCCAACTTCGGGCTGGTTTGATAGTGCCAACGAGGTCCCACAATCTGCCATCAAGGACCGGGGCTGGTGAGTTTTTGTTTCAGAGGGAAAGGCCCGTTGTTTATGTTTGGGGGCCATAGGCCGGGTGGCCGGCTGGCTCCTGAAAATCCGCGATCACAGGATGCCTCCCAGACCCAAGCTGGCACCAGTGCCAACTCGGGCTGGTTTGATAGTGCCAACGGAGTCCCACAATCTGCCATCAAGGACCGGGGCTGGTGAGTTTTGTTTCAGAGGGAAAGGCCCGTTGTTTATGTTTGGGGGCCATAGGCCCGGGTGGCCGGCTGGCTCCTGAAAATAGCGTCGTCACACAGGATGCCTCCCAGACCCAAGCTGGCACCAGTGCCAGCTTCGGGCTGGTTTGATAGTGCCACGGAGTCCCACAATCTGCCATCAAGGACCGGGGCTGGTGAGTTTTTGTTTCAGAGGGAAAGGCCCGTTGTTTATGTTTGGGGGCCCATAGGCCGGGGTGGCCGGCTGGCTCCTGAAAATCCGCGATCGCGGGATGCCTCCCAGACCCAAGCTGGCACCAGTGCCAACTTCGGGCTGGTTTGATAGTGCGCGAGGTCCCACAATCTGCCATCAAGGACCGGGGCTGGTGGTTTTTGTTTCAGGGAAAGGCCCGTTGTTTTATGTTTGGGGGCCATAGGCCCGGGGTGGCCGGCTGGCTCCTGAAAATCCGCGATACGCAGGATGCCTCCCAGACCCAAGCTGGCACCAGTGCCAGCTTCGGGCTGGTTTGATAGTGCCAGCAGAGTCCCACAATCTGCCATCAGGACCGGGGCTGGTGAGTTTTTGTTTCAGAGGGAAAGGCCCGTTGTTTATGTTTGGGGGCCATAGGCCCGGTGTGGCCGGCTGGCTCCTGAAAATCCGCGATACGCAGGATGCCTCCCAGACCCAAGCTGGCACCAGTGCCAACTCGGGCTGGTTTGATAGTGCCAACGGAGTCCCACAATCTGCCATCAAGGACCGGGGCTGGTGAGTTTTGTTTCAGAGGGAAAGGCCCGTTGTTTATGTTTGGGGGCCATAGGCCGGGGTGGCCGGCTGGCTCCTGAAAATCCGCGCGATACACAGGATGCCTCCCAGACCCAAGCTGGCACCAGTGCCAACTCGGGCTGGTTTGATAGTGCCAACGGGTCCCACAATCTGCCATCAAGGACCGGGGCTGGTGAGTTTTTGTTTCAGAGGGAAAGGCCCGTTGTTTATGTTTGGGGGCCATAGGCGCCGGTGGCCGGCTGGCTCCTGAAAATCCAGCGTCCGCAGGATGCCTCCCAGACCCAAGCTGGCACCAGTGCCAGCTCGGGCTGGTTTGATAGTGCCAGCGGAGTCCCACAATCTGCCATCAAGGACCGGGGCTGGTGAGTTTTTGTTTCAGAGGGAAAGGCCCGTTGTTTATGTTTGGGGGCCATAGGCCGGGTGGCCGGCTGGCTCCTGAAAATCAGCGTACGCAGGATGCCTCCCAGACCCAAGCTGGCACCAGTGCCAACTTCGGGCTGGTTTGATAGTGCCAACGAGTCCCACAATCTGCCATCAAGGACCGGGGCTGGTGAGTTTTTGTTTCAGAGGGAAAGGCCCGTTGTTTATGTTTGGGGGCCATAGGCCCGGGTGGCCGGCTGGCTCCTGAAAATCCGCGATCGCAGGATGCCTCCCAGACCCAAGCTGGCACCAGTGCCAACTTCGGGCTGGTTTGATAGTGCCAGCGGAGTCCCACAATCTGCCATCAAGGACCGGGGCTGGTGAGTTTTTTGTTTCAGAGGGAAAGGCCCGTTGTTTATGTTTGGGGGCCATAGCCCGGGGTGGCCGGCTGGCTCCTGAAAATCGCGATCGCAGGATGCCTCCCAGACCCAAGCTGGCACCAGTGCCAACTTCGGGCTGGTTTGATAGTGCCAGCGAGGTCCCACAATCTGCCATCAAGGACCGGGGCTGGTGAGTTTTTGTTTCAGAGGGAAAGGCCCGTTGTTTATGTTTGGGGGCCTGTGGCCGGGGTGGCGGCTGGCTCCTGAAAATCCGCGATACGCAGGATGCCTCCCAGACCCAAGCTGGCACCAGTGCCAACTTCGGGCTGGTTTGATAGTGCCAGCGAGGTCCCACAATCTGCCATCAAGGACCGGGGCTGGTGAGTTTTTGTTTCAGAGGGAAAGGCCCGTTGTTTTATGTTTGGGGGCCATAGGCCCGGGGTGGCGGCTGGCTCCTGAAAATCCAGCGATACGCAGGATGCCTCCCAGACCCAAGCTGGCACCAGTGCCAACTTCGGGCTGGTTTGATAGTGCCAGCGAGGTCCCACAATCTGCCATCAAGGACCGGGGCTGGTGAGTTTTTGTTTCAGAGGGAAAGGCCCGTTGTTTATGTTTGGGGGCCTTTGGCCGGGTGGCGGCTGGCTCCTGAAAATCCGCGATCGCAGGATGCCTCCCAGACCCAAGTGGACAGGCGGCTGGTTTGATAGTGCCAACGGAGTCCCACAATCTGCCATCAAGGACCGGGGCTGGTGAGTTTTTGTTTCAGAGGGAAAGGCCCGTTGTTTATGTTTGGGGGCCATAGGCCGGGTGGCCGGCTGGCTCCTGAAAATCCGCGATACGCAGGATGCCTCCCAGACCCAAGCTGGCACCAGTGCCAACTCGGGCTGGTTTGATAGTGCCAGCGGAGTCCCACAATCTGCCATCAAGGACCGGGGCTGGTGAGTTTTGTTTCAGAGGGAAAGGCCCGTTGTTTATGTTTGGGGGCCATAGGCCCGGGTGGCCGGCTGGCTCCTGAAAATCGCGATACGCAGGATGCCTCCCAGACCCAAGCTGGCACCAGTGCCAACTTCGGGCTGGTTTGATAGTGCCAGCGAGGTCCCACAATCTGCCATCAAGGACCGGGGCTGGTGAGTTTTTGTTTCAGAGGGAAAGGCCCGTTGTTTTATGTTTGGGGGCCATAGGCCGGAGGTGCCGGCTGGCTCCTGAAAATCCGCGATACGCGGGATGCCTCCCAGACCCAAGCTGGCACCAGTGCCAACTTCGGGCTGGTTTGATAGTGCCAGCGGAGTCCCACAATCTGCCATCAAGGAGCGGGGCTGGTGATTTTTCTTTCAGAGGGAAAGGCCCGTTGTTTATGTTTGGGGGCCATAGGCCGGGTGGCCGGCTGGCTCCTGAAAATCCGCGATACGCAGGATGCCTCCCAGACCCAAGCTGGCACCAGTGCCAGCTCGGGCTGGTTTGATAGTGCCAGCGAGTCCCACAATCTGCCATCAAGGACCGGGGCTGGTGAGTTTTTGTTTCAAGGGAAAGGCCCGTTGTTTTATGTTTGGGGGCCATAGGCCGGGTGGCCGGCTGGCTCCTGAAAATCCGCGATACGCAGGATGCCTCCCAGACCCAAGCTGGCACCAGTGCCAACTTCGGGCTGGTTTGATAGTGCCAGCGGAGTCCCACAATCTGCCATCAAGGACCGGGGCTGGTGAGTTTTTGTTTCAGAGGGAAAGGCCCGTTGTTTATGTTTGGGGGCCATAGGCCGGGGTGGCCGGCTGGCTCCTGAAAATCCGCGATCGCAGGATGCCTCCCAGACCCAAGCTGGCACCAGTGCCAACTTCGGGCTGGTTTGATAGTGCCAACGGAGTCCCACAATCTGCCATCAAGGCCGGGGCTGGTGAGTTTTGTTTCAGAGGGAAAGGCCCGTTGTTTATGTTTGGGGGCCATAGGCCGGGGTGGCCGGCTGGCTCCTGAAAATCCGCGATACGCGGGATGCCTCCCAGACCCAAGCTGGCACCAGTGCCAACTTCGGGCTGGTTTGATAGTGCCAACAGGTCCCACAATCTGCCATCAAGGACCGGGGCTGGTGAGTTTTGTTTCAGAGGGAAAGGCCCGTTGTTTTATGTTTGGGGGCCCATAGGCCGGAGTGGCCGGCTGGCTCCTGAAAATCCGCGTCACGCCAGGATGCCTCCCAGACCCAAGCTGGCACCAGTGCCAACTCGGGCTGGTTTGATAGTGCCAGCGGAGTCCCACAATCTGCCATCAAGGACCGGGGCTGGTGAGTTTTGTTTCAGAGGGAAAGGCCCGTTGTTTTATGTTTGGGGGCCATAGGCCGGAGTGGCCGGCTGGCTCCTGAAAATCCGCGATCGCGGGATGCCTCCCAGACCCAAGCTGGCACCAGTGCCAGCTTCGGGCTGGTTTGATAGTGCCAGCGAGTCCCACAATCTGCCATCAAGGACCGGGGCTGGTGAGTTTTGTTTCAGAGGGAAAGGCCCGTTGTTTATGTTTGGGGGCCATAGGCCGGGGTGGCCGGCTGGCTCCTGAAAATCCGCGTCGCAGGGATGCCTCCCAGACCCAAGCTGGCACCAGTGCCAACTCGGGCTGGTTTGATAGTGCCAGCGGAGTCCCACAATCTGCCATCAAGGACCGGGGCTGGTGACTTTTTGTTTCAGAGGGAAAGGCCCGTTGTTTATGTTTGGGGGCCATAGGCCCGGGTGGCCGGCTGGCTCCTGAAAATCCGCGATGACGCAGGATGCCTCCCAGACCCAAGCTGGCACCAGTGCCAGCTTCGGGCTGGTTTGATAGTGCCAGCGGGTCCCACAATCTGCCATCAAGGACCGGGGCTGGTGACTTTTTGTTTCAGAGGGAAAGGCCCGTTGTTTTATGTTTGGGGGCCATAGGCCGGAGTGGCAGCTGGCTCCTGAAAATCCGGTACGTCACGGGATGCCTCCCAGACCCAAGCTGGCACCAGTGCCAGCTCGGGCTGGTTTTGATAGTGCCAGCGGAGTCCCACAATCTGCCATCAAGGACGGGGCTGGTGACTTTTGTTTTCAGAGGGAAAGGCCCGTTGTTTTATGTTTGGGGGCCATAGGCCCGGGTGGCCGGCTGGCTCCTGAAAATCCGCGATACGCAGGATGCCTCCCAGACCCAAGCTGGCACCAGTGCCAAGCTCGGGCTGGTTTGATAGTGCCAGCGGAGTCCCACAATCTGCCATCAAGGACCGGGGCTGGTGAGTTTTGTTTCAGAGGGAAAGGCCCGTTGTTTATGTTTGGGGGCCATAGGCCGGAGTGGCCGGCTGGCTCCTGAAAATCCGCGATACGCAGGATGCCTCCCAGACCCAAGCTGGCACCAGTGCCAGCTCGGGCTGGTTTGATAGTGCCAGCGAGGTCCCACAATCTGCCATCAAGGACCGGGGCTGGTGAGTTTTGTTTCAGAGGGAAAGGCCCGTTGTTTTATGTTTGGGGGCCATAGGCCCGGGTGGCGGCTGGCTCCTGAAAATCCGCGATCGCAGGATGCCTCCCAGACCCAAGCTGGCACCAGTGCCAACTCGGGCTGGTTTGATATCCAGCATCAAAATTTTCGAGTCCCACAATCTGCCATCAAGGACCGGGGCTGGTGAGTTTTGTTTCAGGGGAAAGGCCCGTTGTTTTATGTTTGGGGGCCATAGGCCGGGTGTGGCGGCTGGCTCCTGAAAATCCGCGATGCAGTAGGATGCCTCCCAGACCCAAGCTGGCACCAGTGCCAGCTTCGGGCTGGTTTGATAGTGCCAACGAGTCCCACAATCTGCCATCAAGGACCGGGGCTGGTGAGTTTTGTTTCAGAGGGAAAGGCCCGTTGTTTATGTTTGGGGGCCATGGCCCGGAGTGGCCGGCTGGCTCCTGAAAATCCAGCGATGCACGGGATGCCTCCCAGACCCAAGCTGGCACCAGTGCCAGCTTCGGGCTGGTTTGATAGTGCCAGCAGAGTCCCACAATCTGCCATCAAGGACCGGGGCTGGTGACTTTTTGTTTCAGAGGGAAAGGCCCGTTGTTTTATGTTTGGGGGCCATAGGCCGGGGTGGCGGCTGGCTCCTGAAAATCCGCGATACACGGGATGCCTCCCAGACCCAAGCTGGCACCAGTGCCAGCTTCGGGCTGGTTTGATAGTGCCAGCAGGTCCCACAATCTGCCATCAAGGACCGGGGCTGGTGAGTTTTGTTTCAGAGGGAAGGCCCGTTGTTTTATGTTTGGGGGCCATAGGCCGGGTGGCGGCTGGCTCCTGAAAATCCCGCGATCACGGGATGCCTCCCAGACCCAAGCTGGCACCAGTGCCAGCTTCGGGCTGGTTTGATAGTGCCAGCGAGGTCCCACAATCTGCCATCAAGGCCGGGGCTGGTGAGTTTTGTTTCAGAGGGAAAGGCCCGTTGTTTTATGTTTGGGGGCCATAGGCCGGGTGGCCGGCTGGCTCCTGAAAATCCCGCGTATATGGGATGCCTCCCAGACCCAAGCTGGCACCAGTGCCAGCTCGGGCTGGTTTGATAGTGCCAACGGAGTCCCACAATCTGCCATCAAGGACCGGGGCTGGTGAGTTTTGTTTCAGAGGGAAAGGCCCGTTGTTTATGTTTGGGGGCCATAGGTCGGAGTGGCCGGCTGGCTCCTGAAAATCCGCGATACTCAGGATGCCTCCCAGACCCAAGCTGGCACCAGTGCCAGCTTCGGGCTGGTTTGATAGTGCCAGCGAGTCCCACAATCTGCCATCAAGGACCGGGGCTGGTGAGTTTTGTTTCAGAGGGAAAGGCCCGTTGTTTTATGTTTGGGGGCCATAGGTCGGGGTGGCCGGCTGGCTCCTGAAAATCCGCGTCATCCGGGATGCCTCCCAGACCCAAGCTGGCACCAGTGCCAGCTTCGGGCTGGTTTGATAGTGCCAACGGAGTCCCACAATCTGCCATCAAGGACCGGGGCTGGTGAGTTTTGTTTCAGAGGGAAAGGCCCGTTGTTTTATGTTTGGGGGCCATAGGCCGGGGCCGGCTGGCTCCTGAAAATCGCCATATCGCAGGATGCCTCCCAGACCCAAGCTGGCACCAGTGCCAACTCGGGCTGGTTTGATAGTGACAACGAGGTCCCACAATCTGCCATCAAGGACCGGGGCTGGTGACTTTTTGTTTCAGAGGGAAAGGCCCGTTGTTTTATGTTTGGGGGCCATAGGCCGGGTGGCCGGCTGGCTCCTGAAAATCCGCGATGCGCAGGATGCCTCCCAGACCCAAGCTGGCACCAGTGCCAGCTCGGGCTGGTTTGATAGTGCCAACAGCAGGTCCCACAATCTGCCATCAAGGACCGGGGCTGGTGAGTTTTGTTTCAGAGGGAAAGGCCCGTTGTTTTATGTTTGGGGGCCATAGGCCGGAGTGCCGGCTGGCTCCTGAAAATCCGCGTACGCAGGATGCCTCCCAGACCCAAGCTGGCACCAGTGCCAGCTTCGGGCTGGTTTGATAGTGCCAACGAGGTCCCACAATCTGCCATCAAGGACCGGGGCTGGTGAGTTTTGTTTCAGAGGGAAAGGCCCGTTGTTTTATGTTTGGGGGCCATAGGCCGGGGTGGCCGGCTGGCTCCTGAAAATCCGCGATACGCAGGATGCCTCCCAGACCCAAGCTGGCACCAGTGCCAGCTTCGGGCTGGTTTGATAGTGCCAACGGAGTCCCACAATCTGCCATCAAGGACCGGGGCTGGTGAGTTTTGTTTCAGAGGAAAGGCCCGTTGTTTTATGTTTGGGGGCCATAGGCCGGAGTGGCGCCTGGCTCCTGAAAATCCGCGATCACAAGGATGCCTCCCAGACCCAAGCTGGCACCAGTGCCAATTCGGGCTGGTTTTGATAGTGCCGCGGAGTCCCACAATCTGCCATCAAGGACCGGGGCTGGTGACTTTTGTTTCAGAGGGAAGGCCCGTTGTTTTATGTTTGGGGGCCATAGGCCGGAGTGGCCGGCTGGCTCCTGAAAATCCGCGATACGCAGGATGCCTCCCAGACCCAAGCTGGCACCAGTGCCAGCTTCGGGCTGGTTTGATAGTGCCAGCGGAGTCCCACAATCTGCCATCAAGGACCGGGGCTGGTGAGTTTTGTTTCAGAGGGAAAGGCCCGTTGTTTTATGTTTGGGGGCCATAGGCCGGAGGTGGCCGGCTGGCTCCTGAAAATCCGCGATACGCAGGATGCCTCCCAGACCCAAGCTGGCACCAGTGCCAGCTTCGGGCTGGTTTGATAGTGCCAGCGGGTCCCACAATCTGCCATCAAGGACCGGGGCTGGTGACTTTTTGTTTCAAGGGAAAGGCCCGTTGTTTTATGTTTGGGGGCCATAGGCCCGGAGTGGCCGGCTGGCTCCTGAAAATCCGCGATGCGCGGATGCCTCCCAGACCCAAGCTGGCACCAGTGCCAGCTTCGGGCTGGTTTGATAGTGCCAACGAGTCCCACAATCTGCCATCAAGGACCGGGGCTGGTGACTTTGTTTTCAGAGGGAAAGGCCCGTTGTTTTATGTTTGGGGGCCATAGGCCCGGAGTGGCCGGCTGGCTCCTGAAAATGCGCGATACGCAGGATGCCTCCCAGACCCAAGCTGGCACCAGTGCCAACTTCGGGCTGGTTTGATAGTGCCAGCGAGGTCCCACAATCTGCCATCAAGGACGGGGCTGGTGAGTTTTGTTTCAAGGGGAAAGGCCCGTTGTTTATGTTTTGGGGCCATAGGCCGGAGTGGTGGCTGGCTCCTGAAAATCCGCGATGCGCGGGATGCCTCCCAGACCCAAGCTGGCACCAGTGCCAGCTTCGGGCTGGTTTGATAGTGCCAGCAGAGTCCCACAATCTGCCATCAAGGACCGGGGCTGGTGAGTTTTGTTTCAGAGGGAAAGGCCCGTTGTTTTATGTTTGGGGGCCATAGGCCGGAGTGGCCGGCTGGCTCCTGAAAATCCGCGATACGCAGGATGCCTCCCAGACCCAAGCTGGCACCAGTGCCAGCTTCGGGCTGGTTTTGATAGTGGTAACGGAGTCCCACAATCTGCCATCAAGGACCGGGGCTGGTGACTTTTTGTTTCAGAGGGAAAGGCCCGTTGTTTTATGTTTGGGGGCCATAGGCCGGAGTGCCGGCTGGCTCCTGAAAATCCGCGTTCGCGGGATGCCTCCCAGACCCAAGCTGGCACCAGTGCCAGCTTCGGGCTGGTTTGATAGTGCCAACGGAGTCCCACAATCTGCCATCAAGGACCGGGGCTGGTGAGTTTTGTTTCAGAGGGAAAGGCCCGTTGTTTTATGTTTGGGGGCCATAGGCCGGAGTGGCGGCTGGCTCCTGAAAATCGCGATCACAGGATGCCTCCCAGACCCAAGCTGGCACCAGTGCCAGCTTCGGGCTGGTTTGATAGTGCCAACGGAGTCCCACAATCTGCCATCAAGGACCGGGGCTGGTGACTTTTTGTTTCAGAGGGAAAGGCCCGTTGTTTTATGTTTGGGGGCCATAGGCCGGGTGGCCGGCTGGCTCCTGAAAATCCGCGATACGCAGGATGCCTCCCAGACCCAAGCTGGCACCAGTGCCAACGCTCGGGCTGGTTTGATAGTGCCAACGGAGTCCCACAATCTGCCATCAAGGACGGGGCTGGTGACTTTTTGTTTCAGAGGGAAAGGCCCGTTGTTTTATGTTTGGGGGCCATAGGCCCGGGGTAGCGGCTGGCTCCTGAAAATCCAGCGATACGCAGGATGCCTCCCAGACCCAAGCTGGCACCAGTGCCAGCTTCGGGCTGGTTTGATAGTGCCAACGGAGTCCCACAATCTGCCATCAAGGACCGGGGCTGGTGAGTTTTGTTTCAGAGGGAAAGGCCCGTTGTTTTATGTTTGGGGGCCATAGGCCGGAGTGGCCGGCTGGCTCCTGAAAATCTCGCGATACGCAGGATGCCTCCCAGACCCAAGCTGGCACCAGTGCCAGCTTCGGGCTGGTTTTGATAGTTATTAGCGAGTCCCACAATCTGCCATCAAGGACCGGGGCTGGTGACTTTTGTTTCAGAGGGGAAAGGCCCGTTGTTTTATGTTTGGGGGCCATAGGCCGGAGTGGCGGCTGGCTCCTGAAAATCCGCGATCGCCAGGATGCCTCCCAGACCCAAGCTGGCACCAGTGCCAGCTTCGGGCTGGTTTGATAGTGCCAGCGGAGTCCCACAATCTGCCATCAAGGACCGGGGCTGGTGAGTTTTTGTTTCAGAGGGAAAGGCCCGTTGTTTTATGTTTGGGGGCCATAGGCCGGGTGGCCGGCTGGCTCCTGAAAATCCCCGATGCGCAGGATGCCTCCCAGACCCAAGCTGGCACCAGTGCCAGTACTTCGGGCTGGTTTGATAGTGCCAGCGGGTCCCACAATCTGCCATCAAGGACCGGGGCTGGTGAGTTTTTGTTTCAGAGGGAAAGGCCGTTGTTTTATGTTTGGGGGCCATAGGCCGGGGTGGCCGGCTGGCTCCTGAAAATCAGCGATCACGCGGGATGCCTCCCAGACCCAAGCTGGCACCAGTGCCAGCTTCGGGCTGGTTTTGATAGTGCCAACGGAGTCCCACAATCTGCCATCAAGGACCGGGGCTGGTGAGTTTTTGTTTCAGAGGGAAAGGCCCGTTGTTTTATGTTTGGGGGCCATAGGCCCGGAGGTGCGCGGCTGGCTCCTGAAAATCCGCGATACGCAGGATGCCTCCCAGACCCAAGCTGGCACCAGTGCCAACTTCGGGCTGGTTTGATAGTGCCAGCGGAGTCCCACAATCTGCCATCAAGGACGGGGCTGGTGAGTTTTGTTTCAGAGGGAAAGGCCCGTTGTTTTATGTTTGGGGGCCATAGGCCCGGGTGGCCGGCTGGCTCCTGAAAATCCGCGTTACGCAGGATGCCTCCCAGACCCAAGCTGGCACCAGTGCCAGCTTCGGGCTGGTTTTGATAGTGCCAGCGAGTCCCACAATCTGCCATCAAGGACGGGGCTGGTGAGTTTTTGTTTCAGAGGGAAAGGCCCGTTGTTTTATGTTTGGGGGCCATTGGCCCGGGGGCGGCTGGCTCCTGAAAATCCGCGATCACGGGATGCCTCCCAGACCCAAGCTGGCACCAGTGCCAACTTCGGGCTGGTTTGATAGATGCCACGGAGTCCCACAATCTGCCATCAAGGACGGGGCTGGTGAGTTTTGTTTTCAGAGGGAAAGGCCCGTTGTTTTATGTTTGGGGGCCATAGGCCGGAGTGGCGGCTGGCTCCTGAAAATGCGCGATACGCAGGATGCCTCCCAGACCCAAGCTGGCACCAGTGCCAATTCGGGCTGGTTTGATAGTGCCAGCGAGGTCCCACAATCTGCCATCAAGGACCGGGGCTGGTGAGTTTTGTTTCAGAGGGAAAGGCCCGTTGTTTTATGTTTGGGGGCCTGGGCCCGGAGTGCCGGCTGGCTCCTGAAAATCCGCGATACACGGGATGCCTCCCAGACCCAAGCTGGCACCAGTGCCAGCTTCGGGCTGGTTTGATAGTGCCAGCGGAGTCCCACAATCTGCCATCAAGGACCGGGGCTGGTGAGTTTTTGTTTCAGAGGGAAAGGCCCGTTGTTTTATGTTTGGGGGCCATAGGCCGGAGGTGGCCGGCTGGCTCCTGAAAATCCGCGTATCGCAGGATGCCTCCCAGACCCAAGCTGGCACCAGTGCCAACTTCGGGCTGGTTTGATAGTGCCAGCGGAGTCCCACAATCTGCCATCAAGGACCGGGGCTGGTGACTTTTTGTTTCAGAGGGAAAGGCCCGTTGTTTTATGTTTGGGGGCCATAGGCCGGAGTGGCGGCTGGCTCCTGAAAATCCCGCGATCGCAGGATGCCTCCCAGACCCAAGCTGGCACCAGTGCCAACTTCGGGCTGGTTTGATAGTGTACCAGGAGTCCCACAATCTGCCATCAAGGACCGGGGCTGGTGAGTTTTTGTTTCAGAGGGAAAGGCCCGTTGTTTTATGTTTGGGGGCCATAGGCCGGGGTGGCACGGCTGGCTCCTGAAAATCGGCGTCACACGGGATGCCTCCCAGACCCAAGCTGGCACCAGTGCCAGCTTCGGGCTGGTTTTGATAGTGCCAGCGAGGTCCCACAATCTGCCATCAAGGACCGGGGCTGGTGACTTTTTGTTTCAGAGGGAAAGGCCCGTTGTTTTATGTTTGGGGGCCATAGGCCGGAGTGGCCGGCTGGCTCCTGAAAATCCGCGTACGCGGGATGCCTCCCAGACCCAAGCTGGCACCAGTGCCAGCTTCGGGCTGGTTTGATAGTGCCAGCGAAGTCCCACAATCTGCCATCAAGGAGCGGGGCTGGTGAGTTTTTGTTTCAGAGGGAAAGGCCCGTTGTTTTATGTTTGGGGGCCATAGGCCGGAGTGGCGGCTGGCTCCTGAAAATCCGGCGATCGCCAGGATGCCTCCCAGACCCAAGCTGGCACCAGTGCCAGCTTCGGGCTGGTTTGATAGTGCCAACGAGGTCCCACAATCTGCCATCAAGGACCGGGGCTGGTGACTTTTTTGTTTCAGAGGGAAAGGCCCGTTGTTTTATGTTTGGGGGCCATAGGCCGGGTGGCGGCTGGCTCCTGAAAATCGCGATACGCGGGATGCCTCCCAGACCCAAGCTGGCACCAGTGCCAGCTTCGGGCTGGTTTGATAGTGCCAGCGGAGTCCCACAATCTGCCATCAAGGACCGGGGCTGGTGAGTTTTTGTTTCAGAGGGAAAGGCCCGTTGTTTTATGTTTGGGGGCCATAGGCCGGAGTGGCCGGCTGGCTCCTGAAAATCCGCGTCACGCAGGATGCCTCCCAGACCCAAGCTGGCACCAGTGCCAACTTCGGGCTGGTTTTGATAGTGCCAACGGGTCCCACAATCTGCCATCAAGGACCGGGGCTGGTGACTTTTTGTTTCAGAGGGAAAGGCCCGTTGTTTTATGTTTGGGGGCCATAGGCCGGGTGGCCGGCTGGCTCCTGAAAATCCGCGATACGCAGGATGCCTCCCAGACCCAAGCTGGCACCAGTGCCAGCTTCGGGCTGGTTTTGATAGTGCCAGCGAGTCCCACAATCTGCCATCAAGGACGGGGCTGGTGACTTTTTTGTTTCAGAGGGAAAAGGCCCGTTGTTTTATGTTTGGGGGCCATAGGCCGGGAGTGGCCGGCTGGCTCCTGAAAATCCGCGATACGCAGGATGCCTCCCAGACCCAAGCTGGCACCAGTGCCAGCTTCGGGCTGGTTTTGATAGTGCCAGCGGAGTCCCACAATCTGCCATCAAGGACCGGGGCTGGTGAGTTTTGTTTCAGAGGGAAAGGCCCGTTGTTTTATGTTTGGGGGCCATAGGCCGGAGTGGCCGGCTGGCTCCTGAAAATCCGCGATACGCAGGATGCCTCCCAGACCCAAGCTGGCACCAGTGCCAGCTTCGGGCTGGTTTTGATAGTGCCAGCGGAGTCCCACAATCTGCCATCAAGGACCGGGGCTGGTGAGTTTTGTTTCAGAGGGAAAGGCCCGTTGTTTTATGTTTGGGGGCCATAGGCCGGAGTGGCCGGCTGGCTCCTGAAAATCCGCGATACGCAGGATGCCTCCCAGACCCAAGCTGGCACCAGTGCCAGCTTCGGGCTGGTTTGATAGTGCCAACGAGGTCCCACAATCTGCCATCAAGGACCGGGGCTGGTGACTTTTTGTTTCAGAGGGAAAGGCCCGTTGTTTTATGTTTGGGGGCCATAGGCCGGGTGGCGGCTGGCTCCTGAAAATCCGCGATACACAGGATGCCTCCCAGACCCAAGCTGGCACCAGTGCCAGCTTCGGGCTGGTTTGATAGTGCCAACGAGGTCCCACAATCTGCCATCAAGGACCGGGGCTGGTGAGTTTTTGTTTCAGAGGGAAAGGCCCGTTGTTTTATGTTTGGGGGCCATAGGCCGGGTGGCCGGCTGGCTCCTGAAAATCCGGCGATCACGCGGGATGCCTCCCAGACCCAAGCTGGCACCAGTGCCAGCTTCGGGCTGGTTTGATAGTGCCAGCGAGTCCCACAATCTGCCATCAAGGACGGGGCTGGTGAGTTTTTGTTTCAGAGGGAAAGGCCCGTTGTTTTATGTTTGGGGGCCATAGGCCGGGGTGGCCGGCTGGCTCCTGAAAATCCGCGATACGCGGGATGCCTCCCAGACCCAAGCTGGCACCAGTGCCAGCTTCGGGCTGGTTTTGATAGTGCCAGCGAGGTCCCACAATCTGCCATCAAGGACCGGGGCTGGTGAGTTTTTGTTTCAGAGGGAAAGGCCCGTTGTTTTATGTTTGGGGGCCATAGGCCGGAGGTAGCCGGCTGGCTCCTGAAAATCCGCGATACGCAGGATGCCTCCCAGACCCAAGCTGGCACCAGTGCCAACTTCGGGCTGGTTTGATAGTGCCAGCGAGTCCCACAATCTGCCATCAAGGACGGGGCTGGTGAGTTTTTGTTTCAGAGGGAAAGGCCCGTTGTTTTATGTTTGGGGGCCATAGGCCGGGGTGGCCGGCTGGCTCCTGAAAATCCGCGATCGCAGGATGCCTCCCAGACCCAAGCTGGCACCAGTGCCAGCTTCGGGCTGGTTTGATAGTGCCAGCGAGTCCCACAATCTGCCATCAAGGACCGGGGCTGGTGACTTTTTGTTTCAGAGGGAAAGGCCCGTTGTTTTATGTTTGGGGGCCATAGGCCCGGGTGGCCGGCTGGCTCCTGAAAATCGGCGATACGCAGGATGCCTCCCAGACCCAAGCTGGCACCAGTGCCAACTTCGGGCTGGTTTGATAGGTACCAACGGAGTCCCACAATCTGCCATCAAGGACGGGGCTGGTGAGTTTTGTTTCAGAGGGAAAGGCCCGTTGTTTATGTTTGGGGGCCATAGGCCGGAGTGGCCGGCTGGCTCCTGAAAATCCGCGATACGCAGGATGCCTCCCAGACCCAAGCTGGCACCAGTGCCAGCTTCGGGCTGGTTTGATAGTGCCAGCGAGGTCCCACAATCTGCCATCAAGGACCGGGGCTGGTGACTTTTGTTTCAGAGGGAAAGGCCCGTTGTTTTATGTTTGGGGGCCATAGGCCCGAGTGGCGGCTGGCTCCTGAAAATCGGCGATACGCGGGATGCCTCCCAGACCCAAGCTGGCACCAGTGCCAGCTTCGGGCTGGTTTGATAGTGCCAGCAGGTCCCACAATCTGCCATCAAGGACCGGGGCTGGTGAGTTTTGTTTCAGAGGGAAAGGCCCGTTGTTTTATGTTTGGGGGCCATAGGCCGGGTGGCCGGCTGGCTCCTGAAAATCGGCGATACGCAGGATGCCTCCCAGACCCAAGCTGGCACCAGTGCCAGCTTCGGGCTGGTTTGATAGTGCCAGCGAGTCCCACAATCTGCCATCAAGGACGGGGCTGGTGAGTTTTTGTTTCAGAGGGAAAGGCCCGTTGTTTTATGTTTGGGGGCCATAGGCCCGGGTGGCGGCTGGCTCCTGAAAATCGGCGATCACGCAGGATGCCTCCCAGACCCAAGCTGGCACCAGTGCCAACTTCGGGCTGGTTTGATAGTGCCAGCGGAGTCCCACAATCTGCCATCAAGGACCGGGGCTGGTGAGTTTTTGTTTCAGAGGGAAAGGCCCGTTGTTTTATGTTTGGGGGCCATAGGCCGGGGTGGCCGGCTGGCTCCTGAAAATGCGCGATACACAGGATGCCTCCCAGACCCAAGCTGGCACCAGTGCCAGCTTCGGGCTGGTTTGATAGTGCCAGCGGGTCCCACAATCTGCCATCAAGGACCGGGGCTGGTGGCTTTTTGTTTCAGAGGGAAAGGCCCGTTGTTTTATGTTTGGGGGCCATAGGCCGGAGGTGGCGGCTGGCTCCTGAAAATCGGCGATACGCAGGATGCCTCCCAGACCCAAGCTGGCACCAGTGCCAGCTTCGGGCTGGTTTTGATAGTGCCAGCGAGGTCCCACAATCTGCCATCAAGGACGGGGCTGGTGAGTTTTTGTTTCAGAGGGAAAGGCCCGTTGTTTTATGTTTGGGGGCCATAGGCCGGGGTGGCCGGCTGGCTCCTGAAAATCGGCGATACGCAGGATGCCTCCCAGACCCAAGCTGGCACCAGTGCCAGCTTCGGGCTGGTTTTGATAGTGCCAGCGAGTCCCACAATCTGCCATCAAGGACCGGGGCTGGTGAGTTTTTGTTTCAGAGGGAAAGGCCCGTTGTTTTATGTTTGGGGGCCATAGGCCGGAGTGGCCGGCTGGCTCCTGAAAATCGGCGATCACGCAGGATGCCTCCCAGACCCAAGCTGGCACCAGTGCCAGCTTCGGGCTGGTTTGATAGTGCCAACGAGGTCCCACAATCTGCCATCAAGGACCGGGGCTGGTGAGTTTTGTTTCAGAGGGAAAGGCCCGTTGTTTTATGTTTGGGGGCCATAGGCCGGGTGGCCGGCTGGCTCCTGAAAATCGGCGATCACGCAGGATGCCTCCCAGACCCAAGCTGGCACCAGTGCCAGCTTCGGGCTGGTTTGATAGTGCCAGCGGAGTCCCACAATCTGCCATCAAGGACCGGGGCTGGTGAGTTTTTGTTTCAGAGGGAAAGGCCCGTTGTTTTATGTTTGGGGGCCATAGGCCGGGTGGCCGGCTGGCTCCTGAAAATGCAGCGATACGCGGGATGCCTCCCAGACCCAAGCTGGCACCAGTGCCAGCTTCGGGCTGGTTTGATAGTGCCAGCGAGTCCCACAATCTGCCATCAAGGACCGGGGCTGGTGAGTTTTTGTTTCAGAGGGAAAGGCCCGTTGTTTTATGTTTGGGGGCCATAGGCCGGGGTGGCCGGCTGGCTCCTGAAAATGGGCGTTACGCAGGATGCCTCCCAGACCCAAGCTGGCACCAGTGCCAGCTTCGGGCTGGTTTTGATAGTGCCAGCGGAGTCCCACAATCTGCCATCAAGGAGCGGGGCTGGTGAGTTTTTGTTTCAGAGGGAAAGGCCCGTTGTTTTATGTTTGGGGGCCATAGGCCCGGTGGCCGGCTGGCTCCTGAAAATCGGCGATACGCAGGATGCCTCCCAGACCCAAGCTGGCACCAGTGCCAACTTCGGGCTGGTTTGATAGTGCCAGCGAGTCCCACAATCTGCCATCAAGGAGCGGGGCTGGTGAGTTTTTGTTTCAGAGGGAAAGGCCCGTTGTTTTATGTTTGGGGGCCATAGGCCCGGAGTGGCGGCTGGCTCCTGAAAATCGGCGATACGCAGGATGCCTCCCAGACCCAAGCTGGCACCAGTGCCAGCTTCGGGCTGGTTTGATAGTGCCAACGGAGTCCCACAATCTGCCATCAAGGACCGGGGCTGGTGACTTTTTGTTTCAGAGGGAAAGGCCCGTTGTTTTATGTTTGGGGGCCATAGGCCGGAGTGGCCGGCTGGCTCCTGAAAATCGGCGATACGCAGGATGCCTCCCAGACCCAAGCTGGCACCAGTGCCAGCTTCGGGCTGGTTTGATAGTGCCAGCAGGTCCCACAATCTGCCATCAAGGACGGGGCTGGTGAGTTTTGTTTCAGAGGGAAAGGCCCGTTGTTTTATGTTTGGGGGCCATAGGCCGGGTGGCCGGCTGGCTCCTGAAAATCGGCGATACGCGGGATGCCTCCCAGACCCAAGCTGGCACCAGTGCCAGCTTCGGGCTGGTTTGATAGTGCCAGCGAGGTCCCACAATCTGCCATCAAGGACGGGGCTGGTGACTTTTTGTTTCAGAGGGAAAGGCCCGTTGTTTTATGTTTGGGGGCCATAGGCCCGAGTGGCCGGCTGGCTCCTGAAAATCGGCGATACGCAGGATGCCTCCCAGACCCAAGCTGGCACCAGTGCCAGCTTCGGGCTGGTTTGATAGTGCCAGCGAGTCCCACAATCTGCCATCAAGGACCGGGGCTGGTGACTTTTGTTTCAGAGGGAAAGGCCCGTTGTTTTATGTTTGGGGGCCATAGGCCGGAGTGGCCGGCTGGCTCCTGAAAATCGGCGATCACGCAGGATGCCTCCCAGACCCAAGCTGGCACCAGTGCCAGCTTCGGGCTGGTTTGATAGTGCCAGCAGGTCCCACAATCTGCCATCAAGGACCGGGGCTGGTGAGTTTTGTTTCAGAGGGAAAGGCCCGTTGTTTTATGTTTGGGGGCCATAGGCCCGGAGTGGCCGGCTGGCTCCTGAAAATCGGCGATACGCAGGATGCCTCCCAGACCCAAGCTGGCACCAGTGCCAGCTTCGGGCTGGTTTGATAGTGCCAGCGGGTCCCACAATCTGCCATCAAGGACCGGGGCTGGTGAGTTTTTGTTTCAGAGGGAAAGGCCCGTTGTTTTATGTTTGGGGGCCATAGGCCGGGTGGCCGGCTGGCTCCTGAAAAATGCGCGATACGCGGGATGCCTCCCAGACCCAAGCTGGCACCAGTGCCAGCTTCGGGCTGGTTTGATAGTGCCAGCGAGTCCCACAATCTGCCATCAAGGACCGGGGCTGGTGAGTTTTGTTTCAGAGGGAAAGGCCCGTTGTTTTATGTTTGGGGGCCATAGGCCCGGGTGGCGGCTGGCTCCTGAAAATCGGCGATACACGGGATGCCTCCCAGACCCAAGCTGGCACCAGTGCCAGCTTCGGGCTGGTTTGATAGTGCCAACGAGGTCCCACAATCTGCCATCAAGGACCGGGGCTGGTGAGTTTTGTTTCAGAGGGAAAGGCCCGTTGTTTTATGTTTGGGGGCCATAGGCCGGAGTGGCCGGCTGGCTCCTGAAAATCGGCGATCGTGGGATGCCTCCCAGACCCAAGCTGGCACCAGTGCCAGCTTCGGGCTGGTTTGATAGTGCCAACGAGGTCCCACAATCTGCCATCAAGGACGGGGCTGGTGACTTTTGTTTCAGAGGGAAAGGCCCGTTGTTTTATGTTTGGGGGCCATAGGCCGGGTGGCGGCTGGCTCCTGAAAATCGGCGGCGATCGCGGGATGCCTCCCAGACCCAAGCTGGCACCAGTGCCAGCTTCGGGCTGGTTTGATAGTGCTAGCGGAGTCCCACAATCTGCCATCAAGGAGCGGGGCTGGTGACTTTTGTTTCAGAGGGAAAGGCCCGTTTTTTTATGTTTGGGGGCCATAGGCCCGGAGTGGCCGGCTGGCTCCTGAAAATCGGCGATACGCAGGATGCCTCCCAGACCCAAGCTGGCACCAGTGCCAGCTTCGGGCTGGTTTTGATAGTGCCAACGAGTCCCACAATCTGCCATCAAGGACGGGGCTGGTGAGTTTTTGTTTCAGAGGGAAAGGCCCGTTGTTTTATGTTTGGGGGCCATAGGCCGGAGTGGCCGGCTGGCTCCTGAAAATCGGCGATCGCGGGATGCCTCCCAGACCCAAGCTGGCACCAGTGCCAGCTTCGGGCTGGTTTGATAGTGCCAGCGAGGTCCCACAATCTGCCATCAAGGACCGGGGCTGGTGAGTTTTTGTTTCAGAGGGAAAGGCCCGTTGTTTTATGTTTGGGGGCCATAGGCCGGGGTGGCCGGCTGGCTCCTGAAAATCGGCGATCGCGGGATGCCTCCCAGACCCAAGCTGGCACCAGTGCCAACTTCGGGCTGGTTTGATAGTGCCAACGAGGTCCCACAATCTGCCATCAAGGACCGGGGCTGGTGAGTTTTTGTTTCAGAGGGAAAGGCCCGTTGTTTTATGTTTGGGGGCCATAGGCCCGGGTGGCCGGCTGGCTCCTGAAAATGCGGCGTCACGCGGGATGCCTCCCAGACCCAAGCTGGCACCAGTGCCAGCTTCGGGCTGGTTTGATAGTGCCAACGGAGTCCCACAATCTGCCATCAAGGACCGGGGCTGGTGACTTTTTGTTTCAGAGGGAAAGGCCCGTTGTTTATGTTTGGGGGCCATAGGCCGGAGTGGCCGGCTGGCTCCTGAAAATCGGCGATACGCAGGATGCCTCCCAGACCCAAGCTGGCACCAGTGCCAGCTTCGGGCTGGTTTGATAGTGCCAGCGAAAGTCCCACAATCTGCCATCAAGGACCGGGGCTGGTGACTTTTGTTTCAGAGGGAAAGGCCCGTTGTTTTATGTTTGGGGGCCATAGGCCGGGGTGGCCGGCTGGCTCCTGAAAATCGGCGTTACGCAGGATGCCTCCCAGACCCAAGCTGGCACCAGTGCCAGCTTCGGGCTGGTTTTGATAGTGCCAACGAGGTCCCACAATCTGCCATCAAGGACCGGGGCTGGTGAGTTTTGTTTCAGAGGGAAAGGCCCGTTGTTTTATGTTTGGGGGCCATAGGCCCGGGTGGCCGGCTGGCTCCTGAAAATCGGCGTTACGCAGGATGCCTCCCAGACCCAAGCTGGCACCAGTGCCAGCTTCGGGCT
Source organism: Camarhynchus parvulus (assembly GCF_901933205.1). Lineage (NCBI taxonomy): Eukaryota > Metazoa > Chordata > Aves > Passeriformes > Thraupidae > Camarhynchus > Camarhynchus parvulus. The sequence goes on from NW_022147671.1 coordinate 24,540, forward strand.
GGTTTGATAGTGCCAGCGAGTCCCACAATCTGCCATCAAGGACCGGGGCTGGTGAGTTTTGTTTCAGAGGGAAAGGCCCGTTGTTTTATGTTTGGGGGCCATAGGCCGGGTGGCCGGCTGGCTCCTGAAAATCGGCGATACGCAGGATGCCTCCCAGACCCAAGCTGGCACCAGTGCCAGCTTCGGGCTGGTTTGATAGTGCCAACGAGTCCCACAATCTGCCATCAAGGACGGGGCTGGTGACTTTTTGTTTCAGAGGGAAAGGCCCGTTGTTTTATGTTTGGGGGCCATAGGCCCGGGTGGCCGGCTGGCTCCTGAAAATCGGCGTACGCAGGATGCCTCCCAGACCCAAGCTGGCACCAGTGCCAGCTTCGGGCTGGTTTTGATAGTGCCAGCGAGTCCCACAATCTGCCATCAAGGACCGGGGCTGGTGAGTTTTTGTTTCAGAGGGAAAGGCCCGTTGTTTTATGTTTGGGGGCCATAGGCCGGGGTGGCCGGCTGGCTCCTGAAAATCGGCGTTACGCAGGATGCCTCCCAGACCCAAGCTGGCACCAGTGCCAGCTTCGGGCTGGTTTGATAGTGCCAGCGAGTCCCACAATCTGCCATCAAGGACCGGGGCTGGTGAGTTTTTGTTTCAGAGGGAAAGGCCCGTTGTTTTATGTTTGGGGGCCATAGGCCGGGGTGGCCGGCTGGCTCCTGAAAATCGGCGATACGCAGGATGCCTCCCAGACCCAAGCTGGCACCAGTGCCAACTTCGGGCTGGTTTGATAGTGCCAACGAGGTCCCACAATCTGCCATCAAGGACGGGGCTGGTGAGTTTTGTTTCAGAGGGAAAGGCCCGTTGTTTTATGTTTGGGGGCCATAGGCCGGGTGGCCGGCTGGCTCCTGAAAATCGGCGATACGCAGGATGCCTCCCAGACCCAAGCTGGCACCAGTGCCAGCTTCGGGCTGGTTTGATAGTGCCAGCGGGTCCCACAATCTGCCATCAAGGACCGGGGCTGGTGAGTTTTTGTTTCAGAGGGAAAGGCCCGTTGTTTTATGTTTGGGGGCCATAGGCCGGAGTGGCCGGCTGGCTCCTGAAAATCAGCGATACGCAGGATGCCTCCCAGACCCAAGCTGGCACCAGTGCCAGCTTCGGGCTGGTTTGATAGTGCCAGCGGAGTCCCACAATCTGCCATCAAGGACCGGGGCTGGTGAGTTTTTGTTTCAGAGGGAAAGGCCCGTTGTTTATGTTTGGGGGCCATAGGCCGGGGGTGGCCGGCTGGCTCCTGAAAATCGGCGATACGCAGGATGCCTCCCAGACCCAAGCTGGCACCAGTGCCAGCTTCGGGCTGGTTTGATAGTGCCAGCAGGTCCCACAATCTGCCATCAAGGACCGGGGCTGGTGACTTTTGTTTCAGAGGGAAAGGCCCGTTGTTTTATGTTTGGGGGCCATAGGCCGGAGTGGCCGGCTGGCTCCTGAAAATCGGCGATCGCGGGATGCCTCCCAGACCCAAGCTGGCACCAGTGCCAGCTTCGGGCTGGTTTGATAGTGCCAACGAGGTCCCACAATCTGCCATCAAGGACCGGGGCTGGTGAGTTTTTGTTTCAGAGGGAAAGGCCCGTTGTTTATGTTTGGGGGCCATAGGCCGGGTGGCCGGCTGGCTCCTGAAAATCGGCGTACGCGGGATGCCTCCCAGACCCAAGCTGGCACCAGTGCCAGCTTCGGGCTGGTTTGATAGTGCCAGCGGGTCCCACAATCTGCCATCAAGGACGGGGCTGGTGACTTTTTGTTTCAGAGGGAAAGGCCCGTTGTTTTATGTTTGGGGGCCATAGGCCGGGTGGCCGGCTGGCTCCTGAAAATCGGCGATCACGCGGGATGCCTCCCAGACCCAAGCTGGCACCAGTGCCAACTTCGGGCTGGTTTGATAGTGCCAGCGGAGTCCCACAATCTGCCATCAAGGACCGGGGCTGGTGAGTTTTTGTTTCAGAGGGAAAGGCCCGTTGTTTTATGTTTTGGGGGCCATAGGCCGGGTGGCCGGCTGGCTCCTGAAAATCGGCGATCACGCGGGATGCCTCCCAGACCCAAGCTGGCACCAGTGCCAGCTCGGGCTGGTTTGATAGTGCCAGCGGAGTCCCACAATCTGCCATCAAGGACCGGGGCTGGTGAGTTTTGTTTCAGAGGGAAAGGCCCGTTGTTTTATGTTTGGGGGCCATAGGCCCGGGTGGCCGGCTGGCTCCTGAAAATCGGCGATACGCAGGATGCCTCCCAGACCCAAGCTGGCACCAGTGCCAGCTTCGGGCTGGTTTGATAGTGCCAGCGGAGTCCCACAATCTGCCATCAAGGACCGGGGCTGGTGACTTTTTGTTTCAGAGGGAAAGGCCCGTTGTTTTATGTTTGGGGGCCATAGGCCGGGGTGGCGGCTGGCTCCTGAAAATCGGCGATACGCAGGATGCCTCCCAGACCCAAGCTGGCACCAGTGCCAGCTTCGGGCTGGTTTGATAGTGCCAGCGGAGTCCCACAATCTGCCATCAAGGACCGGGGCTGGTGACTTTTTGTTTCAGAGGGAAAGGCCCGTTGTTTTATGTTTGTGGGGGCCATAGGCCGGATGGCGCGCTGGCTCAGGCTGAAAAGGGGCAGGGGGATGCCTCCCAGACCCAAGCTGGCACCAGTGCCAACTTCGGGCTGGTTTGATAGTGCCAACGAGTCCCACAATCTGCCATCAAGGACCGGGGCTGGTGACTTTTTGTTTCAGAGGGAAAGGCCCGTTGTTTTATGTTTGGGGGCCATAGGCCGGAGTGGCCGGCTGGCTCCTGAAAATCGGCGTACGCAGGATGCCTCCCAGACCCAAGCTGGCACCAGTGCCAACTTCGGGCTGGTTTGATAGTGCCAGCGAGGTCCCACAATCTGCCATCAAGGACCGGGGCTGGTGAGTTTTTGTTTCAGAGGAAAGGCCCGTTGTTTTATGTTTGGGGGCCATAGGCCCGGAGTGGCCGGCTGGCTCCTGAAAATCCGCGATCGCGGGATGCCTCCCAGACCCAAGCTGGCACCAGTGCCAGCTTCGGGCTGGTTTGATAGTGCCAACGGAGTCCCACAATCTGCCATCAAGGACCGGGGCTGGTGAGTTTTGTTTTCAGAGGGAAAGGCCCGTTGTTTATGTTTGGGGGCCATAGGCCGGGTGGCCGGCTGGCTCCTGAAAATGCGCGATACGCGGGATGCCTCCCAGACCCAAGCTGGCACCAGTGCCAACTTCGGGCTGGTTTGATAGTGCCAACGGAGTCCCACAATCTGCCATCAAGGACCGGGGCTGGTGATTTTTGTTTCAGAGGGAAAGGCCCGTTGTTTTATGTTTGGGGGCCATAGGCCCGGAGTGGCCGGCTGGCTCCTGAAAATCCGCGATACACGGGATGCCTCCCAGACCCAAGCTGGCACCAGTGCCAGCTTCGGGCTGGTTTGATAGTGCCAACAGGTCCCACAATCTGCCATCAAGGACGGGGCTGGTGAGTTTTGTTTCAGAGGGAAAGGCCCGTTGTTTATGTTTGGGGGCCATAGGCCCGGAGTGGCCGGCTGGCTCCTGAAAATCCGCGATACGCAGGATGCCTCCCAGACCCAAGCTGGCACCAGTGCCAGTTTCGGCTGGTTTGATAGTGCCAGCGGAGTCCCACAATCTGCCATCAAGGACCGGGGCTGGTGAGTTTTTGTTTCAGAGGGAAAGGCCCGTTGTTTTATGTTTGGGGGCCATAGGCCGGGTGGCCGGCTGGCTCCTGAAAATCGCGTACGCAGGATGCCTCCCAGACCCAAGCTGGCACCAGTGCCAACTTCGGGCTGGTTTGATAGTGCCAACGGAGTCCCACAATCTGCCATCAAGGACCGGGGCTGGTGACTTTTTGTTTCAGAGGGAAAGGCCCGTTGTTTTATGTTTGGGGGCCATAGGCCGGGTGGCCGGCTGGCTCCTGAAAATCCGCGTACGCAGGATGCCTCCCAGACCCAAGCTGGCACCAGTGCCAACTTCGGGCTGGTTTGATAGTGCCAGCGGAGTCCCACAATCTGCCATCAAGGACCGGGGCTGGTGAGTTTTGTTTCAGAGGGAAAGGCCCGTTGTTTTATGTTTGGGGGCCATAGGCCGGGTGGCCGGCTGGCTCCTGAAAATCCGCGATACGCCGGATGCCTCCCAGACCCAAGCTGGCACCAGTGCCAGCTTCGGGCTGGTTTGATAGTGCCAGCGGGTCCCACAATCTGCCATCAAGGACGCGGGGCTGGTGACTTTTTGTTTCAGAGGGAAAGGCCCGTTGTTTTATGTTTTGGGGGCCATAGGCCGGGTGGCCGGCTGGCTCCTGAAAATCGGCGATCGCAGGATGCCTCCCAGACCCAAGCTGGCACCAGTGCCAGCTTCGGGCTGGTTTGATAGTGCCAGCGAGTCCCACAATCTGCCATCAAGGACCGGGGCTGGTGAGTTTTTGTTTCAGAGGGAAAGGCCCGTTGTTTATGTTTGGGGGCCATAGGCCGGGGTGGCCGGCTGGCTCCTGAAAATCCGCGATACGCAGGATGCCTCCCAGACCCAAGCTGGCACCAGTGCCAACTTCGGGCTGGTTTGATAGTGCCAGCGAGTCCCACAATCTGCCATCAAGGACCGGGGCTGGTGAGTTTTGTTTCAGAGGGAAAGGCCCGTTGTTTTATGTTTGGGGGCCATAGGCCCGGGTGGCCGGCTGGCTCCTGAAAATCCGCGATACGCAGGATGCCTCCCAGACCCAAGCTGGCACCAGTGCCAGCTTCGGGCTGGTTTGATAGTGCCAGCGGAGTCCCACAATCTGCCATCAAGGACCGGGGCTGGTGAGTTTTGTTTCAGAGGGAAAGGCCCGTTGTTTTATGTTTGGGGGCCATAGGCCCGGGTGGCCGGCTGGCTCCTGAAAATCCGCGATGCGCAGGATGCCTCCCAGACCCAAGCTGGCACCAGTGCCAGCTTCGGGCTGGTTTGATAGTGCCAGCGGAGTCCCACAATCTGCCATCAAGGACCGGGGCTGGTGAGTTTTTGTTTCAGAGGGAAAGGCCCGTTGTTTTATGTTTGGGGGCCATAGGCCGGGTGGCGGCTGGCTCCTGAAAATCCGCGATCGCAGGATGCCTCCCAGACCCAAGCTGGCACCAGTGCCAGCTTCGGGCTGGTTTGATAGTGCCCAGGAGTCCCACAATCTGCCATCAAGGACCGGGGCTGGTGAGTTTTGTTTCAGAGGGAAAGGCCCGTTGTTTTATGTTTGGGGGCCATAGGCCGGAGTGGCCGGCTGGCTCCTGAAAATCCGCGATACGCAGGATGCCTCCCAGACCCAAGCTGGCACCAGTGCCAACTTCGGGCTGGTTTGATAGTGCCAGCGGAGTCCCACAATCTGCCATCAAGGACGGGGCTGGTGACTTTTTGTTTCAGAGGGAAAGGCCCGTTGTTTTATGTTTGGGGGCCATAGGCCGGGTGGCCGGCTGGCTCCTGAAAATCGCGATACGCAGGATGCCTCCCAGACCCAAGCTGGCACCAGTGCCAGCTTCGGGCTGGTTTGATAGTGCCAACGGAGTCCCACAATCTGCCATCAAGGACCGGGGCTGGTGACTTTTTGTTTCAGAGGGAAAGGCCCGTTGTTTTATGTTTGGGGGCCATAGGCCCGGGTGGCCGGCTGGCTCCTGAAAATCGGCGTACGCAGGATGCCTCCCAGACCCAAGCTGGCACCAGTGCCAGCTTCGGGCTGGTTTGATAGTGCCAACGAGGTCCCACAATCTGCCATCAAGGACCGGGGCTGGTGAGTTTTTGTTTCAGAGGGAAAGGCCCGTTGTTTTATGTTTGGGGGCCATAGGCCCGGAGTGGCCGGCTGGCTCCTGAAAATCCGGCGATCGCGGGATGCCTCCCAGACCCAAGCTGGCACCAGTGCCAACTTCGGGCTGGTTTGATAGTGCCAGCGAGTCCCACAATCTGCCATCAAGGACCGGGGCTGGTGAGTTTTTGTTTCAGAGGGAAAGGCCCGTTGTTTTATGTTTGGGGGCCATAGGCCGGGTGGCCGGCTGGCTCCTGAAAATCCGCGATACGCAGGATGCCTCCCAGACCCAAGCTGGCACCAGTGCCAGCTTCGGGCTGGTTTGATAGTGCCAGCGAGGTCCCACAATCTGCCATCAAGGACCGGGGCTGGTGACTTTTTGTTTCAGAGGGAAAGGCCCGTTGTTTTATGTTTGGGGGCCATAGGCCGGGTGGCCGGCTGGCTCCTGAAAATCCCGCGATACGCAGGATGCCTCCCAGACCCAAGCTGGCACCAGTGCCAGCTTCGGGCTGGTTTGATAGTGCCAGCGGGAGTCCCACAATCTGCCATCAAGGACCGGGGCTGGTGAGTTTTTGTTTCAGAGGAAAGGCCCGTTGTTTTATGTTTGGGGGCCTGTAGGCCGGGTGGCCGGCTGGCTCCTGAAAATCCGGCGATACGCAGGATGCCTCCCAGACCCAAGCTGGCACCAGTGCCAGCTTCGGGCTGGTTTGATAGTGCCAACGAGGTCCCACAATCTGCCATCAAGGACCGGGGCTGGTGAGTTTTTGTTTCAGAGGGAAAGGCCCGTTGTTTTATGTTTGGGGGCCGTAGCCCGGAGGTGGCGGCTGGCTCCTGAAAATCCGCGATACGCAGGATGCCTCCCAGACCCAAGCTGGCACCAGTGCCAGCTTCGGGCTGGTTTGATAGTGCCAGCGGAGTCCCACAATCTGCCATCAAGGACCGGGGCTGGTGAGTTTTTGTTTCAGAGGGAAAGGCCCGTTGTTTATGTTTGGGGGCCTGTGCCCGGAGTGGCCGGCTGGCTCCTGAAAATCCGCGATACGCAGGATGCCTCCCAGACCCAAGCTGGCACCAGTGCCAGCTCGGGCTGGTTTGATAGTGCCAACGGAGTCCCACAATCTGCCATCAAGGACCGGGGCTGGTGAGATTTTTGTTTCAGAGGGAAAGGCCCGTTGTTTTATGTTTGGGGGCCATAGGCCGGAGTGGCCGGCTGGCTCCTGAAAATCCGCGATACGCAGGATGCCTCCCAGACCCAAGCTGGCACCAGTGCCAGCTCGGGCTGGTTTGATAGTGCCACCGAGTCCCACAATCTGCCATCAAGGACCGGGGCTGGTGAGTTTTTGTTTCAGAGGGAAAGGCCCGTTGTTTATGTTTGGGGGCCATAGGCCGGAGTGGCCGGCTGGCTCCTGAAAATCCGCGATACGCAGGATGCCTCCCAGACCCAAGCTGGCACCAGTGCCAACTCGGGCTGGTTTGATAGTGCCAACGGAGTCCCACAATCTGCCATCAAGGACCGGGGCTGGTGAGTTTTGTTTCAGAGGGAAAGGCCCGTTGTTTATGTTTGGGGGCCTGGCCCGGGTGGCGGCCTCCGAAATACGAATTAGAGGTTAAGAAAGGTTGTTTATGTTTGGGGGCCATAGGCCGCGGTGGCGACTGGCTCCTGAAAATCAGCGATACGCAGGATGCCTCCCCAGACCCAAGCTGGCACCAGTGCCAACTTCGGGCTGGTTTGATAGTGCCAACGAGGTCCCACAATCTGCCATAAGGACCGGGGCTGGTGACTTTTGTTTCAGAGGGAAAGGCCCGTTGTTTATGTTTGGGGGCCATAGGCCGGAGTCCCGGCTGGCTCCTGAAAATCCGCGATCGCAGGATGCCTCCCAGACCCAAGCTGGCACCAGTGCCAACTTCGGGCTGGTTTGATAGTTGCCAACGGGGTCCCACAATCTGCCATCAAGGACCGGGGCTGGTGAGTTTTGTTTCAGGGAAAGGCCCGTTGTTTTATGTTTGGGGGCCTGTGCCCGGGGTGCCGGCTGGCTCCTGAAAATCCGCGATACTCAGGATGCCTCGCCAGACCCAAGCTGGCACCAGTGCCAGCTCGGGCTGGTTTTGATAGTGCCAGCGGAGTCCCACAATCTGCCATCAAGGACCGGGGCTGGTGAGTTTTTGTTTCAGAGGAAAGGCCCGTTGTTTTATGTTTGGGGCCGCAGCGGCGGTGGCCGGCTGGCTCCTGAAAATCCGCGTCGCAGGATGCCTCCCAGACCCAAAGCTGGCACCAGTGCCAGCTTCGGGCTGGTTTGATAGTGCCAGCGGGTCCCACAATCTGCCATCAAGGACCGGGGCTGGTGACTTTTTGTTTCAGAGGGAAAGGCCCGTTGTTTATGTTTGGGGGCCTAGGCCGGGGTGGCCGGCTGGCTCCTGAAAATCCCGCGTCGCAGGATGCCTCCCAGAGCCAAGCTGGCACCAGTGCCAACTTCGGGCTGGTTTTGATAGTACCAACGAGTCCCACAATCTGCCATCAAGGACCGGGGCTGGTGAGTTTTTTTTTCAGGGGAAGGCCCGTTGTTTATGTTTTGGGGGCCATGGGCCGGGTAGCGGCTGGCTCCTGAAAATCCGCGATACGCGGGATGCCTCCCAGACCCAAGCTGGCACCAGTGCCGCTTTCGGGCTGGTTTGATAGTGCCAGCGGAGTTTCTACAACTGCCATCAGGACCGGGGCTGGTGAGTTTTGTTTCAGGGAAAGGCCCGTTGTTTTATGTTTGGGGGCCTGTGCCCCGCGTGGCCGGCTGGCTCCTGAAAATCCGCATTACGCAGGATGCCTCCCAGACCCAAGCTGGCACCAGTGCCAACTCGGGCTGGTTTGATACTGCCAGCGGGTCCCACAATCTGCCATCAAGGACCGGGGCTGGTGAGTTTTGTTTTCAGAGGGAAAGGCCCGTTTTTTATGTTTGGGGGCCATGCGCCCGGTGGCGGCTGGCTCCTGAAAATCCGCGTCGCCCAGGATGCCTCCCAGAACCCAAGCTGGCACCAGTGCCAACTCGGGCTGGTTTGATAGTGCCAACGGAGTCCCACAATCTGCCATCAAGGACGGGGCTGGTGAGGTTTTGTTTCAGAGGGAAAGGCCCGTTGTTTTATGTTTGGGGGCCATAGGCCCGGAGTGGCCGGCTGGCTCCTGAAAATCCGCGATACGCAGGATGCCTCCCAGACCCAAGCTGGCACCAGTGCCAACTCGGGCTGGTTTGATAGTGCCAGCGAGTCCCACAATCTGCCATCAAGGACCGGGGCTGGTGACTTTTTGTTTCAGAGGGAAAGGCCCGTTGTTTATGTTTGGGGGCCATAGGCCCGGGTGGCGGCTGGCTCCTGAAAATCCGCGATACGCAGGATGCCTCCCAGACCCAAGCTGGCACCAGTGCCAACTCGGGCTGGTTTGATAGTGCCAGGAGTCCCACAATCTGCCATCAAGGACCGGGGCTGGTGAGTTTTTGTTTCAGAGGGAAAGGCCCGTTGTTTTATGTTTGGGGGCCATAGGCCGGGTGGCCGGCTGGCTCCTGAAAATCCGCGATGCGCAGGATGCCTCCCAGACCCAAGCTGGCACCAGTGCCAGCTCGGGCTGGTTTGATAGTGCCAGCGAGGTCCCACAATCTGCCATCAAGGACCGGGGCTGGTGAGTTTTGTTTCAGAGGGAAAGGCCCGTTGTTTATGTTTGGGGGCCATAGGCCCGGAGTGGCCGGCTGGCTCCTGAAAATCGGCGATGCGCAGGATGCCTCCCAGACCCAAGCTGGCACCAGTGCCAACTCGGGCTGGTTTGATAGTGCCAACGAGGTCCCACAATCTGCCATCAAGGACCGGGGCTGGTGACTTTTTGTTTCAGAGGGAAAGGCCCGTTGTTTATGTTTGGGGGCCATAGGCCCGGGTGGCCGGCTGGCTCCTGAAAATCCGCGATACGCAGGATGCCTCCCAGACCCAAGCTGGCACCAGTGCCAACTCGGGCTGGTTTGATAGTGCCAGCGAGTCCCACAATCTGCCATCAAGGACCGGGGCTGGTGACGTTTTTGTTTCAGAGGGAAAGGCCCGTTGTTTATGTTTGGGGGCCATAGGCCGGCGGTGGCCGGCTGGCTCCTGAAAATCCGCGATCGCGGGATGCCTCCCAGACCCAAGCTGGCACCAGTGCCAGCTTCGGGCTGGTTTGATAGTGCCAGCGGGTCCCACAATCTGCCATCAAGGACCGGGGCTGGTGACTTTTTGTTTCAGAGGGAAAGGCCCGTTGTTTATGTTTGGGGGCCATAGGCCGGGGTGGCGCGCTGGCTCCTGAAAATCCGGCGATCACGGGATGCCTCCCAGACCCAAGCTGGCACCAGTGCCAAGCTTCGGGCTGGTTTGATAGTGCCAACGGAGTCCCACAATCTGCCATCAAGGACCGGGGCTGGTGAGTTTTGTTTCAGAGGGAAAGGCCCGTTGTTTATGTTTGGGGGCCATAGGCCGGGTGGCCGGCTGGCTCCTGAAAATCGCGTACGCAGGATGCCTCCCAGACCCAAGCTGGCACCAGTGCCAGCTTCGGGCTGGTTTGATAGTGCCAACGGAGTCCCACAATCTGCCATCAAGGACCGGGGCTGGTGAGTTTTGTTTCAGAGGGAAAGGCCCGTTGTTTATGTTTTGGGGGCCATAGGCCGGGTGGCCGGCTGGCTCCTGAAAATCCCGCGATACGCAGGATGCCTCCCAGACCCAAGCTGGCACCAGTGCCAACTTCGGGCTGGTTTGATAGTGCCAGCGGGTCCCACAATCTGCCATCAAGGACCGGGGCTGGTGACTTTTTGTTTCAGAGGGAAAGGCCCGTTGTTTATGTTTGGGGGCCATAGGCCGGGGTGGCCGGCTGGCTCCTGAAAATCCGCGATACGCAAGGATGCCTCCCAGACCCAAGCTGGCACCAGTGCCAGCTCGGGCTGGTTTGATAGTGCCAACGGAGTCCCACAATCTGCCATCAAGGACCGGGGCTGGTGAGTTTTGTTTCAGAGGGAAAGGCCCGTTGTTTATGTTTGGGGGCCATAGGCCCGGGTGGCCGGCTGGCTCCTGAAAATCCGCGATACGCAGGATGCCTCCCAGACCCAAGCTGGCACCAGTGCCAACTTCGGGCTGGTTTGATAGTGCCAGCGGAGTCCCACAATCTGCCATCAAGGACCGGGGCTGGTGAGTTTTTGTTTCAGAGGGAAAGGCCCGTTGTTTATGTTTGGGGGCCATAGGCCCGGGTGGCCGGCTGGCTCCTGAAAATCCGCGTTACGCAGGATGCCTCCCAGACCCAAGCTGGCACCAGTGCCAGCTCGGGCTGGTTTGATAGTGCCAGCGGGTCCCACAATCTGCCATCAAGGACCGGGGCTGGTGACTTTTTGTTTCAGAGGGAAAGGCCCGTTGTTTATGTTTGGGGGCCATAGGCCGGCGGTGGCGGCTGGCTCCTGAAAATCCAGCGATACGCAGGATGCCTCCCAGACCCAAGCTGGCACCAGTGCCAACTTCGGGCTGGTTTGATAGTGCCAACGGAGTCCCACAATCTGCCATCAAGGACCGGGGCTGGTGACGTTTTGTTTCAGAGGGAAAGGCCCGTTGTTTATGTTTGGGGGCCATAGGCCCGGGTGGCGGCTGGCTCCTGAAAATCCGCGATACGCAGGATGCCTCCCAGACCCAAGCTGGCACCAGTGCCAACTCGGGCTGGTTTGATAGTGCCAACGGAGTCCCACAATCTGCCATCAAGGACCGGGGCTGGTGACTTTTGTTTCAGAGGGAAAGGCCCGTTGTTTATGTTTGGGGGCCATAGGCCCGGGTGGCGGCTGGCTCCTGAAAATCGGCGTCGCAGGATGCCTCCCAGACCCAAGCTGGCACCAGTGCCAACTCGGGCTGGTTTGATAGTGCCAGCGGGTCCCACAATCTGCCATCAAGGACCGGGGCTGGTGAGTTTTGTTTCAGAGGGAAAGGCCCGTTGTTTATGTTTGGGGGCCATAGGCCGGAGTGGCCGGCTGGCTCCTGAAAATCAGCGTACGCAGGATGCCTCCCAGACCCAAGCTGGCACCAGTGCCAGCTTCGGGCTGGTTTGATAGTGCCAACGGAGTCCCACAATCTGCCATCAAGGACCGGGGCTGGTGAGTTTTTGTTTCAGAGGGAAAGGCCCGTTGTTTATGTTTGGGGGCCATAGGCCGGAGGGTGGCCGGCTGGCTCCTGAAAATCCGCGTACGCAGGATGCCTCCCAGACCCAAGCTGGCACCAGTGCCAGCTTCGGGCTGGTTTGATAGTGCCAGCGGAGTCCCACAATCTGCCATCAAGGACGGGGCTGGTGACTTTTTGTTTCAGAGGGAAAGGCCCGTTGTTTATGTTTGGGGGCCATAGGCCGGGTGGCCGGCTGGCTCCTGAAAATCCGCGATACGCAGGATGCCTCCCAGACCCAAGCTGGCACCAGTGCCAACTCGGGCTGGTTTGATAGTGCCAACGGAGTCCCACAATCTGCCATCAAGGACCGGGGCTGGTGAGTTTTGTTTCAGAGGGAAAGGCCCGTTGTTTATGTTTGGGGGCCATAGGCCGGAGTGGCCGGCTGGCTCCTGAAAATCCGCGTCACACAGGATGCCTCCCAGACCCAAGCTGGCACCAGTGCCAGCTCGGGCTGGTTTGATAGTGCCAACGGAGTCCCACAATCTGCCATCAAGGACCGGGGCTGGTGAGTTTTGTTTCAGAGGGAAAGGCCCGTTGTTTATGTTTGGGGGCCATAGCCCGGAGTGGCCGGCTGGCTCCTGAAAATGCGCGATACACAGGATGCCTCCCAGACCCAAGCTGGCACCAGTGCCAGCTCGGGCTGGTTTGATAGTGCCAGCGGAGTCCCACAATCTGCCATCAAGGACCGGGGCTGGTGAGTTTTGTTTCAGAGGGAAAGGCCCGTTGTTTATGTTTGGGGGCCATAGGCCGGGTGGCGGCTGGCTCCTGAAAATCCGCGATACGCAGGATGCCTCCCAGACCCAAGCTGGCACCAGTGCCAGTTTCGGCTGGTTTGATAGTGCTAACGGAGTCCCACAATCTGCCATCAAGGACCGGGGCTGGTGACTTTTGTTTCAGAGGGAAAGGCCCGTTGTTTATGTTTTGGGGGCCATAGGCCGGGTGGCCGGCTGGCTCCTGAAAATCAGCGTCACGCAGGATGCCTCCCAGACCCAAGCTGGCACCAGTGCCAGCTCGGGCTGGTTTGATAGTGCCAGCGAGTCCCACAATCTGCCATCAAGGACCGGGGCTGGTGACTTTTTGTTTCAGAGGGAAAGGCCCGTTGTTTATGTTTGGGGGCCATAGGCCGGAGTGGCCGCGGCTGGCTCCTGAAAATCCGCGATACGCAGGATGCCTCCCAGACCCAAGCTGGCACCAGTGCCAGCTCGGGCTGGTTTGATAGTGCCAACGGAGTCCCACAATCTGCCATCAAGGACCGGGGCTGGTGAGTTTTGTTTCAGAGGGAAAGGCCCGTTGTTTATGTTTGGGGGCCATAGGCCGGAGTGGCCGGCTGGCTCCTGAAAATCAGCGATCGCGGGATGCCTCCCAGACCCAAGCTGGCACCAGTGCCAACTCGGGCTGGTTTGATAGTGCCAACGGGTCCCACAATCTGCCATCAAGGACCGGGGCTGGTGAGTTTTGTTTCAGAGGAAAGGCCCGTTGTTTATGTTTGGGGGCCATAGGCCCGGTGGCCGGCTGGCTCCTGAAAATCGAGCGATGCGCAGGATGCCTCCCAGACCCAAGCTGGCACCAGTGCCAACTCGGGCTGGTTTGATAGTGCCAGCGGAGTCCCACAATCTGCCATCAAGGACCGGGGCTGGTGAGTTTTTGTTTCAGAGGAAAGGCCCGTTGTTTATGTTTGGGGGCCATAGGCCGGGGTGGCCGGCTGGCTCCTGAAAATCCGCGATACGCGGGATGCCTCCCAGACCCAAGCTGGCACCAGTGCCAACTCGGGCTGGTTTGATAGTGCCAGCGGAGTCCCACAATCTGCCATCAAGGACCGGGGCTGGTGACTTTTTGTTTCAGAGGGAAAGGCCCGTTGTTTATGTTTGGGGGCCATAGGCCGGGTGGCCGGCTGGCTCCTGAAAATGCGACGTCACAGGATGCCTCCCAGACCCAAGCTGGCACCAGTGCCAACTCGGGCTGGTTTGATAGTGCCAACGGAGTCCCACAATCTGCCATCAAGGACGGGGCTGGTGACTTTTGTTTCAGAGGGGAAGGCCCGTTGTTTATGTTTGGGGGCCACGTAGGCCCGGGTGGCCGGCTGGCTCCTGAAAATCAGCGATACGCAGGATGCCTCCCAGACCCAAGCTGGCACCAGTGCCAGCTCGGGCTGGTTTGATAGTGCCAACGAGAGTCCCACAATCTGCCATCAAGGACCGGGGCTGGTGACGTTTTGTTTCAAGGGAAAGGCCCGTTGTTTATGTTTTGGGGGCCATAGGCCGGGTGGCCCGGCTGGCTCCCGAAAATCGCGATGCGCGGGATGCCTCCCAGACAAGCTGGCACCAGTGCCACTCGGGCTGGTTTGATAGTGCCAGCGGGTCCCACAATCTGCCATCAAGGACCGGGGCTGGTGACTTTTTTTTTTCAGAGGGAAAGGCCCGTTGTTTATGTTTGGGGGCCATAGGCCGGGTGGCGGCTGGCTCCTGAAAATCAGCGATTGCGCGGGATGCCTCCCAGACCCAAGCTGGCACCAGTGCCAACTCGGGCTGGTTTGATAGTGCAAGCGGGGTCCCACAATCTGCCATCAAGGACCGGGGCTGGTGACTTTTGTTTCAAGGGAAAGGCCGTTGTTTTATGTTTGGGGGCCATAGGCCGGAGTGACGGCTGGCTCCTGAAAATGAGCGATACGCGGGATGCCTCCCAGACCCAAGCTGGCACCAGGTGCCAGCTCGGGCTGGTTTGATAGTGCCAGCAAGGTCCCACAATCTGCCATCAAGGACCGGGGCTGGTGACTTTTTGTTTCAGAGGGAAAGGCCCGTTGTTTATGTTTGGGGGCCATAGGCCGGGTGGCGGCTGGCTCCTGAAAATGCGCGATGCGCAGGATGCCTCCCAGAGCCAAGCTGGCACCAGTGCCAGCTTCGGGCTGGTTTGATAGTTCCAGCAGAGTCCCACAATCTGCCATCAAGGACCGGGGCTGGTGACTTTTTGTTTCAGAGGGAAAGGCCCGTTGTTTATGTTTGGGGCCATAGGCCGGGGTGGCCGGCTGGCTCCTGAAAATGGCGCGATACGCAGGATGCCTCCCAGACCCAAGCTGGCACCAGTGCCAGCTTCGGGCTGGTTTGATAGTATTACCAGCAGGTCCCACAATCTGCCATCAAGGACCGGGGCTGGTGACTTTTTGTTTCAGAGGGAAAGGCCCGTTGTTTATGTTTGGGGGCCATAGGCCGGGTGGCAGCTGGCTCCTGAAAATCGCGATCACAGGATGCCTCCCAGACCCAAGCTGGCACCAGTGCCAGCTCGGGCTGGTTTGATAGTGCCAGCGAGTCCCACAATCTGCCATCAAGGACCGGGGCTGGTGACTTTTGTTTCAGAGGGAAAGGCCCGTTGTTTTATGTTTGGGGGCCATAGGCCGGGTGGCCGGCTGGCTCCTGAAAAATCCGCGATCACAGGATGCCTCCCAGACCCAAGCTGGCACCAGTGCCAGCTCGGGCTGGTTTGATAGTGCAGCGGGGTCCCACAATCTGCCATCAAGGACCGGGGCTGGTGACTTTTGTTTCAGAGGGAAAGGCCCGTTGTTTATGTTTGAGCAGAGGGGCAGACAAGCGGCACAGGACAGCAAAGCGAATTAAGCGGAGGGGGAGGGGGGGCCATAGGCCCGGGTGACAGCTGGCTCATGAAACTCAGCGATACTGGGATGCCTCCCAGGGCCAAGCTGGCACCAGTGCCAACTCGGGCTGGTTTGATCGTGCCAACGGGGTCCCACAATCTAGCCATCAAGGACCGGGGCTGGTGACTTTTTGTTTCAGAGGGAAAGGCCCGTTGTTTATGTTTTGGGGACCCATAGGCCCGGAGTAGCGGCTGGCACCTGAAAATGAGCGTACACGGGATGCCTCCCAGACCCAAGCTGGCACCAGTGCCAGCTCGGGCTGGTTTGAGATAGTGCCAACGGAGTCCCACAATCTGCCATCAAGGACCGGGGCTGGTGACTTTTTTATTTCCAGGGAAAGGCCCGTTGTTTATGTTTGGGGGCCATACGCCCGAGTGGCGGCTGGCTCCTGAAAATGCAGCGTATCGCAGGATGCCTCCCCAGACCCAAGCTGGCACCAGTGCGCCAGCTCAGGCTGGTTTGATAGTGGGAGGTCCCACAATCTGCCATCAAGGACCGGGGCTGGTGACTTTTTGTTTCAAGGGAAAGGCCGTTGTTTATGTTTGGGGGCACATAGGCCCGAGAGTGGCCCGGCTGGCTCCTGAAATAGGGCGATCGCGGGATGCCTCCCAGACCCAAGCTGGCACCAGTGCCAACTCGGGCTGGTTTGATAGTGCCAGCGGGGTCCCACAATCTGCCATCAAGGACCGGGGCTGGTGAGTTTTTGTTTCAGAGGGAAAGGCCCGTTGTTTATGTTTGGGGGCCATAGGCCGGAGTGGCCGGCTGGCTCCTGAAAATACGATACGCAGGATGCCTCCCAGACCAAAGCTGGCACCAGTGCCAACTCGGGCTGGTTTGATAGTACCAGCGGAGTCCCACAATGTGCCATCAAGACCGGGGCTGGTGACTTTTGTTTCAGAGGGAAAGGCCGTTGTTTATGCTTTGGGGGCCATAGACCGGAGTGACGGCTGGCTCCTGAAAATCGGCGATACGCAGGATGCCTCCCCAGACCCAAGCTGGCACCAGTGCCAACTCGGGCAGGTTTGATAGTGCCAGCGGTCCCACAATCTGCCATCAAGGCCGGGGCTGGTGGTTTTTGTTTAAGAGGGAAAGGCCCATTGTTTATGTTTGGGGGCCATAGGCCGGAGTGCCGGCTGGCTCAACGAAAATGCCGGCGATTGGCGAAGGGGGCGGCGGTTTGGGTATGGGCGAGCGAGGCCCACAGACACCACAAGCAGGGCGGGCACCAGGGAGAGCGTTGTTTATGTTTGGGGGGCCAAGCCCGGGCCGGATGCTCCCAGAGGCCCAAGCTGGCACCAGTGCCAGCTCGGGCTGGTTTGATAGATGCCTTGAGGTCCCACAATCTGCCATCAAGGACCGGGGCTGGGGTGAGTTTTTTTAGGGGAAGGCCCGTTGTTTATGTTTGGGGGCCACAGGCCGGAGAGGCGGCTGGCTCCTGAAAATGCGGCGTCGCGGGATGCCTCCCAGACCAAGCTGGCACCAGTGCCAGCTTCGGGCTGGTTTGATAGTGCCAGCGGAGTCCCACAATCTGCCATCAAGGACGGGGGCGGTAGTTTTTTTTCACAGGGAAAGGCACCTTTGTTTTATGTTTGGGGGCCATAGGCCCGGAGAGCGGCCGGCTGGGTGCTGAAAGTGGACGATACGCAGGATGCCTCCCAGACCAAGCTGGCACCAGTGCCAGCTTCGGGCTGGTTTGATAGATACCAGAGGAGGTCCCACAATCTGCCATCAAGGACGGGGGCTGGTGAGGTTTTGTTTCAGAGGAAAGGCCCGTTGTTTATGTTTGGGGGCCACTAGGCCGGAGTGGACCGGCTGGCTCCTGAAAGTCCGGCGATAACGCAGGATGCCTCCCAGACCCAAGCTGGCACCAGCGGTGCCAGCTCGGGCTGGTTTGATAGTACCAGCAGAGTCCCACAATCTGCCATCAAGGACCGGGGCTGGTGAGTTTTGTTTCAGAGGAAAGGCCGCGTTGTTTATGTTTGGGGGCCGCACAGGCCCGGAGTGGCGGCTGGCTCCTGAAAATAGGCGATACGCAGGATGCCTCCCCAGACCCAAGCCAGCACCAGTGCCAGCTTCGGGCTGGTTTGATAGTTTAGCGGAGTCCCACAATCTGCCATCCAGGAGCCGGGCAGGTGATTTTTTTTTCAGAGGGAAAGGCCCGTTGTTTATGTTTGGGGCGCCACAGGCCCGGTGGCCCAGCTGGCTCCCGAAAGCTCGGCGAGGCACAGGATGCCTCCCAGACCCAAGCTGGCACCAGTGCCAGCTTAGGGCTGGTTTGATAGTGCCAGCGGAGTCCCACAACTGCCATCAAGGACCGAGGCTTGTGACTTTTGTTTCAAGAGGAAGGCCCGTTGTTTATGTTTGGGGCCATAGGCCCCGGTGGCCAGCTGGCTCCTGAAAATCGACGATGGGCAGGATGCCTCCCAGACCCAAGCTGGCACCAGTGCCAACTTCAGACTGGTTTGATAGTGCCAGCGCAGTCCCACAATCTGCCATCAAGGCCGGGGCTGGTGAGTTTTTATTTCACAGGGAAGGGCCGTTGTTTATGTTTGGGGGCCATAGGCCGAAGTAGCCGGCTAGCTCCTGAAAATGCAGCGATACATAGGATGCCTCCCAGACCCAAGCTAGCACCAGTGCCAGCTTTCCGGGCTGGTTTTGATAGATGCCAGCGGAGGTCCCACAATCTGCCATCCAGGAGCGGGGCTGGTGAGTTTTTTTTTCAGAGAAAGGCCGTTGTTTATGTTTTGGGGCCATATAGGCCCGGGTGGTCGACTGGCTCCTGAAAGCCAGCCGATACACGGGATGCCTCCCAGACCCAAGCTGGCCCCAGGGTGCCAGCTCGGGCATGGTTTGATAGTCCAGCGGAGTCCCACAATCTGCCATCAAGTGACTGGGGCTGGTGACTTTTGTTTCAAGGGAAAGGCCGTTGTTTATGTTTAGGGGCCATAGGCCGGGTGGGCGACTGGCTCCTGAAAATGCAGCGTATGCAGGATGCCTCCCAGACCCAAGCTGGCACCAGTGCCCGCTCGGGCAGGTTTGATAAGTACCAGCTGAGTCCCACAATCTGCCCTCAAGGACCCGGGGACTGGTGAAGTTTTGTTTCAAGGGAAAGAAGCCCGTTGTTTATGTTTAGGGGCCACAGGCCGGGTGGCGACTGGCTCCTGAATCGGCGATACACAAGGATGCCTCCCAGACCCAAGCTGCACCAGTGCCAGCTGTGGCTGGTTTGATAGATGCCAGCGGGGTCCACACAATCTGCCAAGGACCGGCTGGTGACTTTACAGAGGAAGACCGTTGTTTATGTTTGGGGGCCATAGGCCACAGGTGGGCGGCATAGCTCCTGAAAATCGGCGCAAGCAACAGACTAGCCCAAGCTGCACCAATTGCCATTGGGCTGGTTTGATAGTTCCGCAGAGTCCCACATCTGCTATCAGGGACGGGGCTAGTGGGTTTTGTTTCCACAGAAGGGAAAGGCCCGTTGTTTATGTTTGGGGCCATAGGCCGGAGTGGCGGCTGGCTCCTGAAAATGACGATCCCAGCAGGATACCTCCCAGACCCAAGCTAGCTTACCAGTACCAGCTTCCGGGCGTTTGATGGATACCAATTAGGTCCCACAATCTGCCATCAGGACCGGGGCTGGTGATTTTTTTTTTCAGAGGAAAGCCGTTGTTTATGTTTGGGACCATGGCCAGTAGGCTGGCTAGAAGCTACGCGGACCTCCCAGACCAAGCGGCGTGCTTCCGGGCTAATTGATTGTGTTTAGGTCCCACAATCTACCATCAAGGACCGGGGGCTGGTGAAGTTTTGTTTCACGAAAGGAAGGCCCGTTGTATATGTTTAGGGCCACAGGCCGGTGGCCTGACTGGCTCCTGAAAATGCGGCGATACACGGGATGCCTCCCCAGACCCAAGCTGGCACCAGAAGTGCCACTTCCGGGCTGGTTTGAAGTTATAGCGGAGTCCCACAACTGCCTAGGGTTGGGGCTGGTGATTTTGTTTCAGAGGGAAAGGCGTTGTTTTGTTTGAGGGCCATAGGCCGGAGTAGCCCGGCTGGCTCCTGAAAATCAGCGTCCAGGATGCTCCCAGACCCAAGCTGGCACCAGTGCCAACTCGGGCTGGTTTGATAGTGCTCTTGAGTCCCACAATGAGTGGCCGGCTGGCTCACGAAAATCCAGCGTCACATGGGGATGCCTCCCAGACCCAAAGCTGGCACCAGTGCCAACTCGGACTTTTAACGATGAGTGCCAGCGGAGTCCCACAATCTGCCATCAATGACGGGGCTGGTGACGGCTTTTGTTTTACAGAGGAAAGGCCGTGTTTATGTTGGGGGCCATAGGACGGGAGTGGCGGCTGGCTCCTGAAAAATCCAGCGATACAGGATGCCTCCCAGACCCAAGCTGGCACCAGGGCCAGCTGGGGCTGGTTTTGATAGTGCCAATGGAGTCCCACAATCTGCCATAAGACCCGGGGCGGAGTTTTTTCAGAGGGAAAGGCTTGTTGTTTATGTTTGAGGGCCTATAGGCTGGGAGGGACGGGCTCTGAAAAAATCCGCGCGTCACAAGGATGCCTCCCAGACCCAAGCTGGCACCAGTGCCAGCTCAGGCTGGTTTGATAGTGCCAGCGGAGTCCCACAATCTGCTGTGGAGCCATCAGAACCGGGGCTAGGTAGAGGTTTTTGTTTCAGAGGGAAAGGCCCGTTGTTTATGTTTGGGGGCCATAGGCCAGAGTGGCCGGCTGGCTGCTGAAAATCCAGCGGTCGCAGGATGCCTCCCAGACCCGAGCTGGCACCAGGGCCAACTCAGGCTGGTTTGATAGTGCCAGGCGGAGTCCCACAATCTACCACCAAGGACCGGGGCTGGTGACTTTTGTTTCAGAGGGAAAGGCCCGTTGTTTATGTTTGGGGGCCAGTGCCCCGAGTGGGCGGCTGGCTCCTGAAAATCCGCGTCACACAGGATGCTCCCAGACCCAAGCTGGCACCAGTGCCAACTCGGGCTGGTTTGATAGTGCCAGCGAGGTCCCACAATCTGCCATCAAGGACCGGGGCTGGTGAGTTTTGTTTCAGAGGAAAGGCCCGTTGTTTTATGTTTGGGGGCCATAGGCCCGGGTGGCCCGGCTGGCTCCTGAAAATCACGCGATACGCAGGATGCCTCCCAGACCCAAGCTGGCACCAGTGCCAACTCGGGCTGGTTTGATATTGCCAACGGAGTCCCACAATCTGCCATCAAGGACCGGGGCTGGTGATTTTTGTTTCAGAGGGAAAGGCCCGTTGTTTATGTTTGGGGGCCTTGGTCGGAGTGGCGGCTGGCTCCTGAAAATCCAGCGATGCGCGGGATGCCTCCCAGACCCAAGCTGGCAGCAGTGCCAGCTCGGGCTGGTTTGATAGTGCCAACGGGGTCCCACAATCTGCCACCAAGGACCGGGGCTGGTGAGTTTTGTTTCAGAGGGAAAGGCCGTTGTTTATGTTTGGGGCCATGGCCGGGGTGGCCGGCTGGCTCCTGAAAATCAGCGATACACGGGATGCCTCCCAGACCCAAGCTGGCACCAGTACCAACTCAGGCTGGTTTGATAGTGACAACGTCCCACAATCTGCCACCAAGGACCGGGGCTGGTGAGTTTTGTTTCAGAGGGAAAGGCCCGTTGTTTATGTTTGGGGGCCATAGGCCCAGTGGCCGGCTGGCTCCTGAAAATCAGCGATACGCAGGATGCCTCCCAGACCCAAGCTGGCACCAGTGCCAGCTCGGGGTGGTTTGATACTGCTAACAGGGTCCCACAATCTGCCATCAAGGACCGGGGCTGGTGAGTTTTGTTTCAGAGGGAAAGGCCCGTTGTTTATGTTTTGGGGCCATAGGCCGGGGTGGCCGGCTGGCTCCTGAAAATCCAGCGATCACAGGATGCCTCCCAGACCCAAGCTGGCACCAGTGCCAACTCGGGCTGGTTTGATAGTGCCAGCGGAGTCCCACAATCTGCCATCAAGGACGGGGGCTGGTGATTTTTGTTTCAGAGGGAAAGGCCGTTGTTTATGTTTGGGGGCCATGGGCCGGGTGGCCGGCTGGCTCCTGAAAATCCGCGATCACGCAGGATGCCTCCCAGACCCAAGCTGGCACCAGTGCCAGCTTCGGGCTGGTTTGATAGTGCCAGCGGAGTCCCACAATCTGCCACCAAGGACCGGGGCTGGTGAGTTTTTGTTTCAGAGGGAAAGGCCCGTTGTTTATGTTTGGGGGCCTGTGCCGGGTGGCGGCTGGCTCCTGAAAATCAGCGTACACAGGATGCCTCCCAGACCAAGCTGGCACCAGTGCCAACTCGGGCTGGTTTGATAGTGCCAGCGGAGTCCCACAATCTGCCACCAAGGACCGGGGCTGGTGACTTTTTTGTTTCAGAGGGAAAGGCCCGTTGTTTATGTTTGGGGGCCATAGCCGGGTGGCGGCTGGCTCCTGAAAATCCAGCGATGCGCGGGATGCCTCCCAGACCCAAGCTGGCACCAGTGCCAACTCGGGCTGGTTTGATAGTGCCAGCGGAGTCCCACAATCTGCCATCAAGGACCGGGGCTGGTGACTTTTTGTTTCAGAGGGAAAGGCCCGTTGTTTATGTTTGGGGGCCATAGGCCGGAGGTGGCGGCTGGCTCCTGAAAATCCCGCGATGCGCATGGATGCCTCCCAGACCCAAGCTGGCACCAGTGCCAGCTTCGGGCTGGTTTGATAGTGCCAACGGAGTCCCACAATCTGCCATCAAGGACCGGGGCTGGTGAGTTTTGTTTCAGAGGGAAAGGCCCGTTGTTTTATGTTTGGGGGCCTGGCCCGGGTGGCCGGCTGGCTCCTGAAAATCCAGCGATACACAGGATGCCTCCCAGACCCAAGCTGGCACCAGTGCCAGCTTCGGGCTGGTTTGATAGTACCAGCGGAGTCCCACAATCTGCCATCAAGGACCGGGGCTGGTGATTTTTGTTTCAGAGGAAAGGCCCGTTGTTTATGTTTGGGGGCCATAGGCCCGGGTGGCCGGCTGGCTCCTGAAAATCCAGCGATACGCTAGGATGCCTCCCAGACCCAAGCTGGCACCAGTGCCAACTCGGGCTGGTTTGATAGTGCCACGGAGTCCCACAATCTGCCATCAAGGACCGGGGCTGGTGACTTTTTGTTTCAGAGGAAAGGCCCGTTGTTTTATGTTTGGGGCCCTGCCGGGTGGCCGGCTGGCTCCTGAAAATCAACGATCACGCAGGATGCCTCCCAGACCCAAGCTGGCACCAGTGCCAACTTCGGGCTGGTTTGATAGTGCCAGCGGAGTCCCACAATCTGCCATCAAGGACCGGGGCTGGTGATTTTTGTTTCAGAGGAAAGGCCCGTTGTTTATGTTTGGGGGCCTGTGCCGGTAGGCGGCTGGCTCCTGAAAATCCCGATCGCTAGGATGCCTCCCAGACCCAAGCTGGCACCAGTGCCAGCTCGGGCTGGTTTGATAGTGCCAACGGAGTCCCACAATCTGCCATCAAGGACCGGGGCTGGTGACTTTTTGTTTCAGAGGGAAAGGCCCGTTGTTTATGTTTGGGGGCCATAGGCCCGGGTGGCGGCTGGCTCCTGAAAATCAGCGATACGCAGGATGCCTCCCAGACCCAAGCTGGCACCAGTGCCAACTCGGGCTGGTTTGATAGTGCCAGCAGAGTCCCACAATCTGCCATCAAGGACCGGGGCTGGTGAGTTTTGTTTCAGAGGAAAGGCCCGTTGTTTATGTTTGGGGGCCTAGGCCCGGAGTGGCGGCTGGCTCCTGAAAATCCGCGATCGCAGGATGCCTCCCAGACCCAAGCTGGCACCAGTGCCAGCTTCGGGCTGGTTTGATAGTGCCAGCGGAGTCCCACAATCTGCCACCAAGGACCGGGGCTGGTGATTTTTGTTTCAGAGGGAAAGGCCCGTTGTTTATGTTTGGGGGCCTAGGCCCGGGTGGCCGGCTGGCTCCTGAAAATCAGCGTACGCAGGATGCCTCCCAGACCCAAGCTGGCACCAGTGCCAACTCGGGCTGGTTTGATAGTGCCAACAGAGTCCCACAATCTGCCATCAAGGACCGGGGCTGGTGAGTTTTGTTTCAGAGGGAAAGGCCCGTTGTTTATGTTTGGGGGCCATAGGCCGAGTGGCGGCTGGCTCCTGAAAATCCAGCGATCGCCAAGGATGCCTCCCAGACCCAAGCTGGCACCAGTGCCAACTCGGGCTGGTTTGATAGTGCCAGCAGAGTCCCACAATCTGCCATCAAGGACCGGGGCTGGTGAGTTTTGTTTCAGAGGGAAAGGCCCGTTGTTTATGTTTGGGGGCCTTGGGCCCGGGTGGCCGGCTGGCTCCTGAAAATCCAGCGATCGCAGGATGCCTCCCAGACCCAAGCTGGCACCAGTGCCAACTTCGGGCTGGTTTGATAGTGCCAGCGGAGTCCCACAATCTGCCATCAAGGACCGGGGCTGGTGATTTTTGTTTCAGAGGGAAAGGCCCGTTGTTTTATGTTTGGGGGCCATAGGCCCGGGTGGCCGGCTGGCTCCTGAAAATCCAGCGATGCACAGGATGCCTCCCAGACCCAAGCTGGCACCAGTGCCAACTCGGGCTGGTTTGATAGTGCCAGCGGAGTCCCACAATCTGCCATCAGGACCGGGGCTGGTGACTTTTTGTTTCAGAGGGAAAGGCCCGTTGTTTATGTTTGGGGGCCTGGGCCGGGGTGGCGGCTGGCTCCTGAAAATCCAGCGATCAGCGGGATGCCTCCCAGACCCAAGCTGGCACCAGTGCCAACTCGGGCTGGTTTGATAGTGCTAAGCGAGTCCCACAATCTGCCATCAAGGACCGGGGCTGGTGATTTTTGTTTCAGAGGGAAAGGCCCGTTGTTTTATGTTTGGGGGCCATAGGCCGGGTGGCGGCTGGCTCCTGAAAATCCAGCGATACGCAGGATGCCTCCCAGACCCAAGCTGGCACCAGTGCCAACTTCGGGCTGGTTTGATAGTGCCAACGAGGTCCCACAATCTGCCATCAGGACCGGGGCTGGTGAGTTTTTGTTTCAGAGGGAAAGGCCCGTTGTTTATGTTTGGGGGCCTAGGGCCCGGGTGGCGGCTGGCTCCTGAAAATCCAGCGATGCATGGGATGCCTCCCAGACCCAAGCTGGCACCAGTGCCAACTCGGGCTGGTTTGATAGTGCCAACGGGTCCCACAATCTGCCATCAGGACCGGGGCTGGTGATTTTTGTTTCAGAGGGAAAGGCCCGTTGTTTATGTTTGGGGGCCGTAGGCCCGGGGTGGCGGCTGGCTCCTGAAAATCCGCGATCGCAGGATGCCTCCCAGACCCAAGCTGGCACCAGTGCCAGCTCGGGCTGGTTTGATAGTGCCAGCGGAGTCCCACAATCTGCCATCAAGGACCGGGGCTGGTGAGTTTTTGTTTCAGAGGGAAAGGCCCGTTGTTTATGTTTGGGGGCCATAGGCCCGGTGTGCCGGCTGGCTCCTGAAAATCCGCGATACGCAGGATGCCTCCCAGACCCAAGCTGGCACCAGTGCCAGCTTCGGGCTGGTTTGATAGTGCCAACGGAGTCCCACAATCTGCCATCAAGGACCGGGGCTGGTGACTTTTTGTTTCAGAGGGAAAGGCCCGTTGTTTATGTTTGGGGGCCATAGCCCGGGTGGCCGGCTGGCTCCTGAAAATCCGCGATACACAGGATGCCTCCCAGACCCAAGCTGGCACCAGTGCCAACTCGGGCTGGTTTGATAGTGCCAACGGAGTCCCACAATCTGCCATCAAGGACCGGGGCTGGTGAGTTTTTGTTTCAGAGGAAAGGCCCGTTGTTTATGTTTGGGGGCCATCGGCCGGGTGGCCGGCTGGCTCCTGAAAATCCGCGATGCACGGGATGCCTCCCAGACCCAAGCTGGCACCAGTGCCAACTCGGGCTGGTTTGATAGTGCCAACAGGTCCCACAATCTGCCATCAAGGACCGGGGCTGGTGAGTTTTGTTTCAGAGGGAAAGGCCCGTTGTTTATGTTTGGGGGCCATAGGCCCGGGTGGCCGGCTGGCTCCTGAAAATCCGCGTCGCGGGATGCCTCCCAGACCCAAGCTGGCACCAGTGCCAACTTCGGGCTGGTTTGATAGTGCCAACGGAGTCCCACAATCTGCCATCAAGGACCGGGGCTGGTGACTTTTTGTTTCAGAGGAAAGGCCCCGTTGTTTATGTTTGGGGGCCTAGGCCGGAGTGGCGGCTGGCTCCTGAAAATCCAGCGATCATGGGATGCCTCCCAGACCCAAGCTGGCACCAGTGCCAACTCGGGCTGGTTTGATAGTGCCAGCAGAGTCCCACAATCTGCCATCAAGGACCGGGGCTGGTGAGTTTTGTTTCAGAGGGAAAGGCCCGTTGTTTTATGTTTGGGGGCCATAGGCCGGAGTGGCGGCTGGCTCCTGAAAATCCGCGATCACAGGATGCCTCCCAGACCCAAGCTGGCACCAGTGCCAACTCGGGCTGGTTTGATAGTGCCAACGGAGTCCCACAATCTGCCATCAGGACCGGGGCTGGTGATTTTTGTTTCAGAGGGAAAGGCCCGTTGTTTATGTTTGGGGGCCATAGGCCGGGTAGCCGGCTGGCTCCTGAAAATCCAGCGATGCACAGGATGCCTCCCAGACCCAAGCTGGCACCAGTGCCAACTCGGGCTGGTTTGATAGTGCCAGCGGAGTCCCACAATCTGCCATCAAGGACCGGGGCTGGTGATTTTTGTTTCAGAGGGAAAGGCCCGTTGTTTATGTTTGGGGGCCATAGGCCCGGGTGGCCGGCTGGCTCCTGAAAATCAGCGATCATCACAGGATGCCTCCCCAGACCCAAGCTGGCACCAGTGCCAGCTTCGGGCTGGTTTGATAGTGCCAAGGGAGTCCCACAATCTGCCATCAAGGACCGGGGCTGGTGACTTTTTGTTTCAGAGGGAAAGGCCCGTTGTTTATGTTTGGGGGCCATAGGCCGGAGTGGCCGGCTGGCTCCTGAAAATCCAGCGATACGCAGGGATGCCTCCCAGACCCAAGCTGGCACCAGTGCCAACTCGGGCTGGTTTGATAGTGCCAGCGGAGTCCCACAATCTGCCATCAAGGACCGGGGCTGGTGACTTTTGTTTCAGAGGGAAAGGCCCGTTGTTTATGTTTGGGGGCCATAGGCCCGGGTGGCCGGCTGGCTCCTGAAAATCCAGCGTCACAGGATGCCTCCCAGACCCAAGCTGGCACCAGTGCCAACTTCGGGCTGGTTTGATAGTGCCAACGGAGTCCCACAATCTGCCATCAAGGACCGGGGCTGGTGAGTTTTGTTTCAGAGGGGAAAGGCCCGTTGTTTATGTTTGGGGGCCATAGCCCCGGGTGGCCGGCTGGCTCCTGAAAATCCGCGATACGCAGGATGCCTCCCAGACCCAAGCTGGCACCAGTGCCAACTTCGGGCTGGTTTGATAGTGCCAACGGAGTCCCACAATCTGCCATCAAGGACCGGGGCTGGTGAGTTTTGTTTCAGAGGGAAAGGCCCGTTGTTTATGTTTGGGGGCCTAGGCCCGGGTGGCCGGCTGGCTCCTGAAAATCCAGCGTACGCAGGATGCCTCCCAGACCCAAGCTGGCACCAGTGCCAACTCGGGCTGGTTTGATAGTGCCAACGAGGTCCCACAATCTGCCATCAAGGACCGGGGCTGGTGATTTTTGTTTCAGAGGGAAAGGCCCGTTGTTTTATGTTTGGGGGCCATAGGCCGGGGTGGCGGCTGGCTCCTGAAAATCCCGCGATCGCAGGATGCCTCCCAGACCCAAGCTGGCACCAGTGCCAACTCGGGCTGGTTTGATAGTGCCAACGGGTCCCACAATCTGCCATCAAGGACCGGGGCTGGTGACTTTTTGTTTCAGAGGGAAAGGCCCGTTGTTTATGTTTGGGGGCCATAGGCCGGGTGGCCGGCTGGCTCCTGAAAATCCAGCGATACACAGGATGCCTCCCAGACCCAAGCTGGCACCAGTGCCAACTCGGGCTGGTTTGATAGTGCCAACGGAGTCCCACAATCTGCCATCAAGGACCGGGGCTGGTGACTTTTTGTTTCAGAGGGAAAGGCCCGTTGTTTATGTTTGGGGCCTGTAGGCCGGGTGGCCGGCTGGCTCCTGAAAATCCGCGTACGCAGGATGCCTCCCAGACCCAAGCTGGCACCAGTGCCAACTTCGGGCTGGTTTGATAGTGCCAACGAGTCCCACAATCTGCCATCAAGGACCGGGGCTGGTGAGTTTTTGTTTCAGAGGGAAAGGCCCGTTGTTTTATGTTTGGGGGCCATAGGCCCGGGTGGCCGGCTGGCTCCTGAAAATCCGCGTCACGCAGGATGCCTCCCAGACCCAAGCTGGCACCAGTGCCAACTTCGGGCTGGTTTGATAGTGCCAACGAGTCCCACAATCTGCCATCAGGACCGGGGCTGGTGACTTTTTGTTTCAGAGGGAAAGGCCCGTTGTTTATGTTTGGGGGCCATAGGCCCGGGTGGCCGGCTGGCTCCTGAAAATCCAGCGATACGCAGGATGCCTCCCAGACCCAAGCTGGCACCAGTGCCAACTCGGGCTGGTTTGATAGTGCCAACGAGTCCCACAATCTGCCATCAAGGACCGGGGCTGGTGAGTTTTTGTTTCAGAGGGAAAGGCCCGTTGTTTATGTTTGGGGGCCATAGGCCCGGGGTGGCCGGCTGGCTCCTGAAAATCCCGCGATCGCAGGATGCCTCCCAGACCCAAGCTGGCACCAGTGCCAACTCGGGCTGGTTTGATAGTGCCAACGAGGTCCCACAATCTGCCATCAAGGACCGGGGCTGGTGAGTTTTTGTTTCAGAGGGAAAGGCCCGTTGTTTATGTTTGGGGGCCATAGGCCCGGGTGGCCGGCTGGCTCCTGAAAATCCCGCGATCGCAGGATGCCTCCCAGACCCAAGCTGGCACCAGTGCCAACTCGGGCTGGTTTGATAGTGCCAACGGAGGTCCCACAATCTGCCATCAAGGACCGGGGCTGGTGACTTTTTGTTTCAGAGGGAAAGGCCCGTTGTTTATGTTTGGGGGCCATAGGCCGGGGTGGCCGGCTGGCTCCTGAAAATCAGCGATATCAGGATGCCTCCCAGACCCAAGCTGGCACCAGTGCCAACTCGGGCTGGTTTGATAGTGCCAACGGAGTCCCACAATCTGCCATCAAGGACCGGGGCTGGTGAGTTTTGTTTCAGAGGGAAAGGCCCGTTGTTTATGTTTGGGGGCCATAGGCCGGGGTGGCCGGCTGGCTCCTGAAAATCCAGCGATACGCAGGATGCCTCCCAGACCCAAGCTGGCACCAGTGCCAACTCGGGCTGGTTTGATATGTGCCAACGGAGTCCCACAATCTGCCATCAAGGACCGGGGCTGGTGAGTTTTTGTTTCAGAGGGAAAGGCCCGTTGTTTATGTTTGGGGGCCATAGGCCGGGTGGCCGGCTGGCTCCTGAAAATCCGCGATGCGCGGGATGCCTCCCAGACCCAAGCTGGCACCAGTGCCAACTTCGGGCTGGTTTGATAGTGCCAGCAGGTCCCACAATCTGCCATCAAGGACCGGGGCTGGTGACTTTTGTTTCAGAGGGAAAGGCCCGTTGTTTATGTTTGGGGGCCATAGGCCCGGGTGGCCGGCTGGCTCCTGAAAATCCAGCGATACGCAGGATGCCTCCCAGACCCAAGCTGGCACCAGTGCCAGCTCGGGCTGGTTTTGATAGTGCCAACGGAGTCCCACAATCTGCCATCAAGGACCGGGGCTGGTGAGTTTTGTTTCAGAGGGAAAGGCCCGTTGTTTATGTTTGGGGGCCATAGGCCGGGGTGGCCGGCTGGCTCCTGAAAATCCGCGATCGCAGGATGCCTCCCAGACCCAAGCTGGCACCAGTGCCAGCTCGGGCTGGTTTGATAGTGCCAGCGGAGTCCCACAATCTGCCATCAAGGACCGGGGCTGGTGAGTTTTTGTTTCAGAGGGAAAGGCCCGTTGTTTATGTTTGGGGGCCATAGGCCCGGAGTGGCCGGCTGGCTCCTGAAAATCCGCGATCGCACGGGATGCCTCCCAGACCCAAGCTGGCACCAGTGCCAACTTCGGGCTGGTTTGATAGTGCCAGCGAGGTCCCACAATCTGCCATCAAGGACCGGGGCTGGTGAGTTTTTGTTTCAGAGGGAAAGGCCCGTTGTTTTATGTTTGGGGGCCATAGGCCGGGTGGCCGGCTGGCTCCTGAAAATCCGCGATCGCAGGATGCCTCCCAGACCCAAGCTGGCACCAGTGCCAACTCGGGCTGGTTTGATAGTGCCAACGGAGTCCCACAATCTGCCATCAAGGACCGGGGCTGGTGACTTTTTGTTTCAGAGGGAAAGGCCCGTTGTTTATGTTTGGGGGCCATAGGCCCGGGTGGCCGGCTGGCTCCTGAAAATCCGCGATACGCAGGATGCCTCCCAGACCCAAGCTGGCACCAGTGCCAGCTTCGGGCTGGTTTGATAGTGCCAACGGAGTCCCACAATCTGCCATCAAGGACCGGGGCTGGTGAGTTTTTGTTTCAGAGGGAAAGGCCCGTTGTTTATGTTTGGGGGCCATAGGCCCGGGTGGCCGGCTGGCTCCTGAAAATCCGCGATCGCGGGATGCCTCCCAGACCCAAGCTGGCACCAGTGCCAACTTCGGGCTGGTTTGATAGTGCCAGCGGGTCCCACAATCTGCCATCAAGGACCGGGGCTGGTGACTTTTTGTTTCAGAGGGAAAGGCCCGTTGTTTATGTTTGGGGGCCATAGGCCCGGGGTGGCCGGCTGGCTCCTGAAAATCCGCGTACGCAGGATGCCTCCCAGACCCAAGCTGGCACCAGTGCCAGCTTCGGGCTGGTTTGATAGTGCCAACAGAGTCCCACAATCTGCCATCAAGGACCGGGGCTGGTGACTTTTTGTTTCAGAGGGAAAGGCCCGTTGTTTATGTTTGGGGGCCATAGGCCCGGGTGGCCGGCTGGCTCCTGAAAATCCGCGATGCGCAGGATGCCTCCCAGACCCAAGCTGGCACCAGTGCCAACTCGGGCTGGTTTGATAGTGCCAACGGGTCCCACAATCTGCCATCAAGGACCGGGGCTGGTGACTTTTTGTTTCAGAGGGAAAGGCCCGTTGTTTTATGTTTGGGGGCCATAGGCCCGGGTGGCCGGCTGGCTCCTGAAAATCCGCGATACGCAGGATGCCTCCCAGACCCAAGCTGGCACCAGTGCCAACTTCGGGCTGGTTTGATAGTGCCAACGGAGTCCCACAATCTGCCATCAAGGACCGGGGCTGGTGAGTTTTGTTTCAGAGGGAAAGGCCCGTTGTTTTATGTTTGGGGGCCTAGGCCCGGGTGGCGGCTGGCTCCTGAAAATCCAGCGATCGCAGGATGCCTCCCAGACCCAAGCTGGCACCAGTGCCAACTCGGGCTGGTTTGATAGTGCCAGCGGAGTCCCACAATCTGCCATCAAGGACCGGGGCTGGTGAGTTTTGTTTCAGAGGGAAAGGCCCGTTGTTTTATGTTTGGGGGCCATAGGCCGGAGTGGCGGCTGGCTCCTGAAAATCCGCGATACACGGGATGCCTCCCAGACCCAAGCTGGCACCAGTGCCAACTCGGGCTGGTTTGATAGTGCCAGCAGGTCCCACAATCTGCCATCAAGGACGGGGCTGGTGACTTTTTGTTTCAGAGGGAAAGGCCCGTTGTTTTATGTTTGGGGGCCATAGGCCGGGTGGCCGGCTGGCTCCTGAAAATCCGCGATACGCGGGATGCCTCCCAGACCCAAGCTGGCACCAGTGCCAACTCGGGCTGGTTTGATAGTGCCAACGAGTCCCACAATCTGCCATCAAGGACCGGGGCTGGTGACGTTTTGTTTCAGAGGGAAAGGCCCGTTGTTTTATGTTTGGGGGCCATAGGCCGGAGTGGCCGGCTGGCTCCTGAAAATCCAGCGATACGCAGGATGCCTCCCAGAGCCAAGCTGGCACCAGTGCCAACTCGGGCTGGTTTGATGTAGTACAAGGAGTCCCACAATCTGCCATCAAGGACCGGGGCTGGTGAGTTTTTGTTTCAGAGGGAAAGCCCGTTGTTTTATGTTTGGGGGCCATGTGCGGCGGTGGCCGGCTGGCTCCTGAAAATTCGCGTTACGCAGGATGCCTCCCAGACCCAAGCTGGCACCAGTGCC
The DNA here is from genome assembly GCF_901933205.1 of Camarhynchus parvulus. NCBI lineage: Eukaryota > Metazoa > Chordata > Aves > Passeriformes > Thraupidae > Camarhynchus > Camarhynchus parvulus. The sequence goes on from NW_022147671.1 coordinate 56,287, forward strand.
AGCTCGGGCTGGTTTGATAGTGCCAGCGGTTCCCACAATCTGCCATCAAGGACCGGGGCTGGTGAGTTTTGTTTCAGAGGGAAAGGCCCGTTGTTTTATGTTTGGGGGCCATAGGCCGGGTGGCCGGCTGGCTCCTGAAAATCGCGCGATACGCAGGATGCCTCCCAGACCCAAGCTGGCACCAGGTGCCAACTCGGGCTGGTTTGATAGTGCCAACGGAGTCCCACAATCTGCCATCAAGGACCGGGGCTGGTGACTTTTTGTTTCAGAGGGAAAGGCCCGTTGTTTTATGTTTGGGGGCCATAGGCCCGCCGGTAGCGGCTGGCTCCTGAAAATCCGCGATCGTGGGATGCCTCCCAGACCCAAGCTGGCACCAGTGCCAACTTCGGGCTGGTTTTGATAGTGCCAACGGGTCCCACAATCTGCCATCAAGGACCGGGGCTGGTGAGTTTTGTTTCAAGGGGAAAGGCCCGTTGTTTTATGTTTGGGGGCCATAGGCCGGAGTGGCCGGCTGGCTCCTGAAAATCCGCGTCACGCAGGATGCCTCCCAGACCCAAGCTGGCACCAGTGCCAACTCGGGCTGGTTTTGATAGTGCCAACGGAGTCCCACAATCTGCCATCAAGGACCGGGGCTGGTGACTTTTTGTTTTCAGGGGAAAGGCCCGTTGTTTTATGTTTGGGGGCCATAGGCCCGGAGTGGCCGGCTGGCTCCTGAAAATCCGCGATCACAGGATGCCTCCCAGACCCAAGCTGGCACCAGTGCCAGCTCGGGCTGGTTTGATAGTGCCAGCGGAGTCCCACAATCTGCCATCAAGGACCGGGGCTGGTGAGTTTTTGTTTCAGAGGGAAAGGCCCGTTGTTTTATGTTTGGGGGCCATTGGCCCGGGTGGCCGGCTGGCTCCTGAAAATCCGCGTACGCAGGATGCCTCCCAGACCCAAGCTGGCACCAGTGCCAACTTCGGGCTGGTTTGATAGTGCCAACGAGGTCCCACAATCTGCCATCAAGGACGGGGCTGGTGAGTTTTTGTTTCAGAGGGAAAGGCCCGTTGTTTTATGTTTGGGGGCCATAGGCCGGTGGGCCGGCTGGCTCCTGAAAATCCGCGATACACAGGATGCCTCCCAGACCCAAGCTGGCACCAGTGCCAGCTTCGGGCTGGTTTGATAGTGCCAAGGGAGGTCCCACAATCTGCCATCAAGGACCGGGGCTGGTGACTTTTGTTTCAGAGGGAAAGGCCCGTTGTTTTATGTTTGGGGGCCATAGGCCGGAGTGGCCGGCTGGCTCCTGAAAATCCGCGTTACCGGGATGCCTCCCAGACCCAAGCTGGCACCAGTGCCAGCTTCGGGCTGGTTTGATTATCAGTGCGCGAGTCCCACAATCTGCCATCAAGGACCGGGGCTGGTGACTTTTGTTTCAGAGGGAAAGGCCCGTTGTTTTATGTCTGGGGGCCTGTGCGCCGGAGTGGCCGGCTGGCTGCTGAAAATCCGCGATACACAGGATGCCTCCCAGACCCAAGCTGGCACCAGTGCCAACTTCGGGCTGGTTTTGATAGTGCCAACGGAGTCCCACAATCTGCCATCAAGGACCGGGGCTGGTGAGTTTTTGTTTCAGAGGGAAAGGCCCGTTGTTTTATGTTTGGGGGCCTATAGCCCGGATTGGCCGGCTGGCTCCTGAAAATCCCGCGATGACAGGATGCCTCCCAGACCCAAGCTGGCACCAGTGCCAGCTTCGGGCTGGTTTGATAGTGCCAGCGGAGTCCCACAATCTGCCATCAAGGACCGGGGCTGGTGACTTTTTGTTTCAGAGGGAAAGGCCCGTTGTTTTATGTTTGGGGGCCTGTGGCCCGGGTGGCCGGCTGGCTCCTGAAAATCCAGCGCGTCGCAGGATGCCTCCCAGACCCAAGCTGGCACCAGTGCCAGCTTCGGGCTGGTTTGATAGTGCCAGCGGAGTCCCACAATCTGCCATCAAGGACCGGGGCTGGTGAGTTTTGTTTCAGAGGGAAAGGCCCGTTGTTTTATGTTTGGGGGCCTGTGCCCCGGGTGGCGGCTGGCTCCTGAAAATCAGCGCGATACGCAGGATGCCTCCCAGACCCAAGCTGGCACCAGTGCCAACTTCGGGCTGGTTTGATAGTGCCAACGGAGTCCCACAATCTGCCATCAAGGACCGGGGCTGGTGAGTTTTGTTTCAGAGGGGAAAGGCCCGTTGTTTTATGTTTGGGGGCCATAGGCCGGGTGGCCGGCTGGCTCCTGAAAATCCGCGATACGCAGGATGCCTCCCAGACCCAAGCTGGCACCAGTGCCAACTCGGGCTGGTTTTGATAGTGCCAACGGAGTCCCACAATCTGCCATCAAGGACCGGGGCTGGTGAGTTTTGTTTCAGAGGGAAAGGCCCGTTGTTTTATGTTTGGGGGCCATAGGCCGGAGTGGCCGGCTGGCTCCTGAAAATCCGCGATCACCCGGGATGCCTCCCAGACCCAAGCTGGCACCAGTGCCAACTTCGGGCTGGTTTTGATAGTGCCAACGAGTCCCACAATCTGCCATCAAGGACCGGGGCTGGTGAGTTTTTGTTTCAGAGGGAAAGGCCCGTTGTTTTATGTTTGGGGGCCATAGGCCGGGAGTGGCGGCTGGCTCCTGAAAATCCGCGATACGCAGGATGCCTCCCAGACCCAAGCTGGCACCAGTGCCAGCTTCGGGCTGGTTTGATAGTGCCAACGGGTCCCACAATCTGCCATCAAGGACCGGGGCTGGTGACTTTTTGTTTCAGGGGAAAGGCCCGTTGTTTTATGTTTGGGGGCCATAGGCCCGGGTGGCCGGCTGGCTCCTGAAAATCCGCGATACGCAGGATGCCTCCCAGACCCAAGCTGGCACCAGTGCCAGCTTCGGGCTGGTTTGATAGTGCCAACGGAGTCCCACAATCTGCCATCAAGGACCGGGGCTGGTGAGTTTTGTTTCAGAGGGAAAGGCCCGTTGTTTTATGTTTGGGGGCCATGTGCCCGGAGTGGCCGGCTGGCTCCTGAAAATCCGCGATGCATGGGATGCCTCCCAGACCCAAGCTGGCACCAGTGCCAGCTTCGGGCTGGTTTGATAGTGCCAGGGAGTCCCACAATCTGCCATCAAGGACCGGGGCTGGTGAGTTTTTGTTTCAGAGGGAAAGGCCCGTTGTTTTATGTTTGGGGGCCATAGGCCGGGAGTGGCCGGCTGGCTCCTGAAAATCCGCGATACGCAGGATGCCTCCCAGACCCAAGCTGGCACCAGTGCCAGCTTGGGCTGGTTTGATAGTGCCAACGGGTCCCACAATCTGCCATCAAGGACCGGGGCTGGTGAGTTTTTGTTTCAGAGGGAAAGGCCCGTTGTTTTATGTTTTGGGGGCCATAGGCCGGAGTGGCCGACTGGCTCCTGAAAATCCAGCGATACGCAGGATGCCTCCCAGACCCAAGCTGGCACCAGTGCCAGCTTCGGGCTGGTTTGATAGTGCCAAGCGAGGTCCCACAATCTGCCATCAAGGACCGGGGCTGGTGAGTTTTGTTTCAGAGGGAAAGGCTTGTTGTTTATGTTTGGGGGCCATAGGCCCGGAGTGGCCGGCTGGCTCCTGAAAATCCGCGATACGCAGGATGCCTCCCAGACCCAAGCTGGCACCAGTGCCAGCTCGGGCTGGTTTGATAGTGCCAACGGAGTCCCACAATCTGCCATCAAGGACGGGGCTGGTGAGTTTTTGTTTCAGAGGGAAAGGCCCGTTGTTTTATGTTTGGGGGCCTATAGGCCGGGTGGCGGCTGGCTCCTGAAAATCCGGCGATACGCAGGATGCCTCCCAGACCCAAGCTGGCACCAGTGCCAGCTTCGGGCTGGTTTGATAGTGCCAACGGAGTCCCACAATCTGCCATCAAGGACCGGGGCTGGTGACTTTTTGTTTCAGGGGAAAGGCCCGTTGTTTTATGTTTGGGGGCCATAGGCCGGAGTGGCCGGCTGGCTCCTGAAAATCCGCGTCACACCCGGGATGCCTCCCAGACCCAAGCTGGCACCAGTGCCAACTTCGGGCTGGTTTTGATAGTGCCAACGGAGTCCCACAATCTGCCATCAAGGACCGGGGCTGGTGAGTTTTGTTTCAGAGGGAAAGGCCCGTTGTTTATGTTTGGGGGCCATAGGCCCGGGTGGCCGGCTGGCTCCTGAAAATCCGCGTCACGCAGGATGCCTCCCAGACCCAAGCTGGCACCAGTGCCAGCTTCGGGCTGGTTTGATAGTGCCAGCGAGTCCCACAATCTGCCATCAAGGACCGGGGCTGGTGAGTTTTGTTTCAGAGGGAAAGGCCCGTTGTTTTATGTTTGGGGGCCTATAGGCCGGAGTGGCCGGCTGGCTCCTGAAAATCCGCGTTACGCGGGATGCCTCCCAGACCCAAGCTGGCACCAGTGCCAACTTCGGGCTGGTTTGATAGTGCCAACGAGGTCCCACAATCTGCCATCAAGGACCGGGGCTGGTGAGTTTTTGTTTCAGAGGAAAAGGCCCGTTGTTTTATGTTTGGGGGCCATAGGCCGGGTGGCGGCTGGCTCCTGAAAATCCGCGTTACGCAGGATGCCTCCCAGACCCAAGCTGGCACCAGTGCCAGCTTCGGGCTGGTTTGATAGTGCCAGCGGAGTCCCACAATCTGCCATCAAGGACCGGGGCTGGTGACTTTTTGTTTCAGAGGGAAAGGCCCGTTGTTGTTTATGTTTGGGGGCCATAGGCCGGGAGTGGCCGGCTGGCTCCTGAAAATCCAGCGATACGCGGGATGCCTCCCAGACCCAAGCTGGCACCAGTGCCAGCTTCGGGCTGGTTTGATAGTGCCAACGAGGTCCCACAATCTGCCATCAAGGACGGGGCTGGTGAGTTTTTGTTTCAGAGGGAAAGGCCCGTTGTTTTATGTTTGGGGGCCTATAGGCCGGAGTGGCGGCTGGCTCCTGAAAATCCGCGTATGCGCAGGATGCCTCCCAGACCCAAGCTGGCACCAGTGCCAACTTCGGGCTGGTTTTGATAGTGCCAACGGAGTCCCACAATCTGCCATCAAGGACCGGGGCTGGTGACTTTTGTTTCAGAGGGAAAGGCCCGTTGTTTTATGTTTGGGGGCCATAGGCCGGGGTGGCCGGCTGGCTCCTGAAAATCCGCGTTACGCAGGATGCCTCCCAGACCCAAGCTGGCACCAGTGCCAGCTTCGGGCTGGTTTGATAGTGCCAACGGAGTCCCACAATCTGCCATCAAGGACCGGGGCTGGTGACTTTTTGTTTCAGAGGGAAAGGCCCGTTGTTTTATGTTTGGGGGCCATAGGCCGGGTGGCGGCTGGCTCCTGAAAATCCGCGATCACGGGATGCCTCCCAGACCCAAGCTGGCACCAGTGCCAGCTTCGGGCTGGTTTGATAGTTGCTAACGAGTCCCACAATCTGCCATCAAGGACCGGGGCTGGTGAGTTTTTGTTTCAGAGGGAAAGGCCCGTTGTTTTATGTTTGGGGGCCATAGGCCGGCGGTGGCCGGCTGGCTCCTGAAAATCCGCGATACGCGGGATGCCTCCCAGACCCAAGCTGGCACCAGTGCCAGCTTCGGGCTGGTTTTGATAGTGCCAGCGAGTCCCACAATCTGCCATCAAGGACGGGGCTGGTGAGTTTTTGTTTCAGAGGGAAAGGCCCGTTGTTTTATGTTTGGGGGCCATAGGCCGAGGGTAGCGGCTGGCTCCTGAAAATCCGCGTTACGCAGGATGCCTCCCAGACCCAAGCTGGCACCAGTGCCAGCTTCGGGCTGGTTTTGATAGTGCCAACGGAGTCCCACAATCTGCCATCAAGGACCGGGGCTGGTGACTTTTTGTTTCAGAGGGAAAGGCCCGTTGTTTTATGTTTGGGGGCCATAGGCCGGGAGTGGCCGGCTGGCTCCTGAAAATCCGCGATCACAGGATGCCTCCCAGACCCAAGCTGGCACCAGTGCCAACTTCGGGCTGGTTTGATAGTGCCAGCGGAGTCCCACAATCTGCCATCAAGGACCGGGGCTGGTGACTTTTTGTTTCAGAGGGAAAGGCCCGTTGTTTTATGTTTGGGGGGCCATAGGCCGGGGTGGCCGGCTGGCTCCTGAAAATCCGCGATACAGGATGCCTCCCAGACCCAAGCTGGCACCAGTGCCAGCTTCGGGCTGGTTTTGATAGTGCCAACGGGTCCACAATCTGCCATCAAGGACCGGGGCTGGTGACTTTTTGTTTCAGAGGGAAAGGCCCGTTGTTTTATGTTTGGGGGCCATAGGCCGGGTGGCCGGCTGGCTCCTGAAAATCCGCGATACACAGGATGCCTCCCAGACCCAAGCTGGCACCAGTGCCAGCTTCGGGCTGGTTTTGATAGTGCCAGCGAGTCCCACAATCTGCCATCAAGGACGGGGCTGGTGAGTTTTTGTTTCAGAGGGAAAGGCCCGTTGTTTTATGTTTGGGGGCCATAGGCCGGGGTGGCCGGCTGGCTCCTGAAAATCCGCGATACGCAGGATGCCTCCCAGACCCAAGCTGGCACCAGTGCCAGCTTCGGGCTGGTTTGATAGTGCCAACGGAGTCCCACAATCTGCCATCAAGGACGGGGCTGGTGAGTTTTTGTTTCAGAGGGAAAGGCCCGTTGTTTTATGTTTGGGGGCCATAGGCCGGAGTGGCGGCTGGCTCCTGAAAATGCGCGATACACAGGATGCCTCCCAGACCCAAGCTGGCACCAGTGCCAGCTTCGGGCTGGTTTTGATAGTGCCAACGAGTCCCACAATCTGCCATCAAGGACCGGGGCTGGTGAGTTTTTGTTTCAGAGGGAAAGGCCCGTTGTTTTATGTTTGGGGGCCATAGGCCGGAGTGGCCGGCTGGCTCCTGAAAATCCGCGATACGCAGGATGCCTCCCAGACCCAAGCTGGCACCAGTGCCAGCTTCGGGCTGGTTTGATAGTGCCAGCGAGTCCCACAATCTGCCATCAAGGACGGGGCTGGTGAGTTTTGTTTCAGAGGGAAAGGCCCGTTGTTTTATGTTTGGGGGCCATTGGCCCGGTGGCGGCTGGCTCCTGAAAATCCGCGATACGCAGGATGCCTCCCAGACCCAAGCTGGCACCAGTGCCAGCTTCGGGCTGGTTTTGATAGTGCCAGCGAGGTCCCACAATCTGCCATCAAGGACCGGGGCTGGTGACTTTTTGTTTCAGAGGGAAAGGCCCGTTGTTTTATGTTTGGGGGCCATGGGCCGGGGTGGCCGGCTGGCTCCTGAAAATCCAGCGATCGCAGGATGCCTCCCAGACCCAAGCTGGCACCAGTGCCAGCTTCGGGCTGGTTTGATAGTGCCAGCGAGGTCCCACAATCTGCCATCAAGGACCGGGGCTGGTGAGTTTTTGTTTCAGAGGGAAAGGCCCGTTGTTTTATGTTTGGGGGCCATAGGCCGGAGTGGCCGGCTGGCTCCTGAAAATCCGCGATACGCAGGATGCCTCCCAGACCCAAGCTGGCACCAGTGCCAGCTCGGGCTGGTTTTGATAGTGCCAACGGAGTCCCACAATCTGCCATCAAGGACGGGGCTGGTGAGTTTTTGTTTCAGAGGGAAAGGCCCGTTGTTTTATGTTTGGGGGCCATAGGCCCGGGGTGGCCGGCTGGCTCCTGAAAATCCGCGATACGCAGGATGCCTCCCAGACCCAAGCTGGCACCAGTGCCAGCTTCGGGCTGGTTTGATAGTGCCAACGGGTCCCACAATCTGCCATCAAGGACCGGGGCTGGTGAGTTTTTGTTTCAGAGGGAAAGGCCCGTTGTTTTATGTTTGGGGGCCATAGGCCGGAGTGGCCGGCTGGCTCCTGAAAATCCGCGATGCACGGGATGCCTCCCAGACCCAAGCTGGCACCAGTGCCAACTTCGGGCTGGTTTGATAGTGCCAGCGGAGTCCCACAATCTGCCATCAAGGACCGGGGCTGGTGAGTTTTTGTTTCAGAGGGAAAGGCCCGTTGTTTTATGTTTGGGGGCCATAGGCCGGGTGGCCGGCTGGCTCCTGAAAATCCCGCGATACGCGGGATGCCTCCCAGACCCAAGCTGGCACCAGTGCCAACTTCGGGCTGGTTTGATAGTGCCAGCGGAGTCCCACAATCTGCCATCAAGGACCGGGGCTGGTGACTTTTTGTTTCAGAGGGAAAGGCCCGTTGTTTTATGTTTGGGGGCCATAGGCCCGGGTGGCCGGCTGGCTCCTGAAAATCCAGCGATCACACGGATGCCTCCCAGACCCAAGCTGGCACCAGTGCCAGCTTCGGGCTGGTTTGATAGTGCCAACGGAGTCCCACAATCTGCCATCAAGGACCGGGGCTGGTGAGTTTTTGTTTCAGAGGGAAAGGCCCGTTGTTTTATGTTTGGGGGCCATAGGCCCGGGTGGCCGGCTGGCTCCTGAAAATCCGCGATACGCAGGATGCCTCCCAGACCCAAGCTGGCACCAGTGCCAGCTTCGGGCTGGTTTGATAGTGCCAACGAGTCCCACAATCTGCCATCAAGGACCGGGGCTGGTGAGTTTTTGTTTCAGAGGGAAAGGCCCGTTGTTTTATGTTTGGGGGCCATAGGCCCGGGGTGGCCGGCTGGCTCCTGAAAATCCGCGATACACAGGATGCCTCCCAGACCCAAGCTGGCACCAGTGCCAGCTTCGGGCTGGTTTGATAGTGCCAACGAGGTCCCACAATCTGCCATCAAGGACCGGGGCTGGTGAGTTTTTGTTTCAGAGGGAAAGGCCCGTTGTTTTATGTTTGGGGGCCATAGGCCGGGTGGCCGGCTGGCTCCTGAAAATCCGCGATACGCAGGATGCCTCCCAGACCCAAGCTGGCACCAGTGCCAACTTCGGGCTGGTTTGATAGTGCCAACGAGGTCCCACAATCTGCCATCAAGGACCGGGGCTGGTGAGTTTTTGTTTCAGAGGGAAAGGCCCGTTGTTTATGTTTGGGGGCCTGTGCCCGGGTGGCCGGCTGGCTCCTGAAAATCGCGATACGCAGGATGCCTCCCAGACCCAAGCTGGCACCAGTGCCAGCTTCGGGCTGGTTTGATAGTGCCAGCGGGGTCCCACAATCTGCCATCAAGGACCGGGGCTGGTGAGTTTTTGTTTCAGAGGGAAAGGCCCGTTGTTTTATGTTTGGGGGCCATAGGCCGGGTGGCCGGCTGGCTCCTGAAAATCCGCGATACGCAGGATGCCTCCCAGACCCAAGCTGGCACCAGTGCCAGCTTCGGGCTGGTTTGATAGTGCCAACGGAGTCCCACAATCTGCCATCAAGGACCGGGGCTGGTGAGTTTTGTTTCAGAGGGAAAGGCCCGTTGTTTTATGTTTGGGGGCCATAGGCCCGGGGTGGCCGGCTGGCTCCTGAAAATCCGCGATACGCAGGATGCCTCCCAGACCCAAGCTGGCACCAGTGCCAGCTTCGGGCTGGTTTGATAGTGCCAGCGAGGTCCCACAATCTGCCATCAAGGACCGGGGCTGGTGAGTTTTTGTTTCAGAGGGAAAGGCCCGTTGTTTATGTTTGGGGGCCATAGGCCGGGTGGCCGGCTGGCTCCTGAAAATCCGCGTCACGCAGGATGCCTCCCAGACCCAAGCTGGCACCAGTGCCAGCTCGGGCTGGTTTGATAGTGCCAGCGAGTCCCACAATCTGCCATCAAGGACCGGGGCTGGTGAGTTTTTGTTTCAGAGGGAAAGGCCCGTTGTTTTATGTTTGGGGGCCATAGGCCCGGTGTGCCCGGCTGGCTCCTGAAAATCCGCGATCGCAGGATGCCTCCCAGACCCAAGCTGGCACCAGTGCCAACTTCGGGCTGGTTTGATAGTGCCAGCGGAGTCCCACAATCTGCCATCAAGGACCGGGGCTGGTGACTTTTTGTTTCAGGGAAAGGCCCGTTGTTTATGTTTGGGGGCCATAGGCCCGGGTGGCCGGCTGGCTCCTGAAAATCCGCGATACGCAGGATGCCTCCCAGACCCAAGCTGGCACCAGTGCCAACTCGGGCTGGTTTGATAGTGCCAGCGAGGTCCCACAATCTGCCATCAAGGACCGGGGCTGGTGAGTTTTTGTTTCAGAGGGAAAGGCCCGTTGTTTTATGTTTGGGGGCCATAGGCCGGGGTGGCCGGCTGGCTCCTGAAAATCCGCGATCGCAGGATGCCTCCCAGACCCAAGCTGGCACCAGTGCCAACTTCGGGCTGGTTTGATAGTGCCAGCGAGTCCCACAATCTGCCATCAAGGACCGGGGCTGGTGAGTTTTTGTTTCAGAGGGAAAGGCCCGTTGTTTTATGTTTGGGGGCCTAGGCCCGGGTGGCCGGCTGGCTCCTGAAAATCCGCGATGCGCAGGATGCCTCCCAGACCCAAGCTGGCACCAGTGCCAACTTCGGGCTGGTTTGATAGTGCCAGCGGGGTCCCACAATCTGCCATCAAGGACCGGGGCTGGTGAGTTTTGTTTCAGAGGGAAAGGCCCGTTGTTTTATGTTTGGGGGCCATAGGCCCGGGTGGCCGGCTGGCTCCTGAAAATCAGCGATACGCAGGATGCCTCCCAGACCCAAGCTGGCACCAGTGCCAGCTTCGGGCTGGTTTGATAGTGCCAGCGAGTCCCACAATCTGCCATCAAGGACGGGGCTGGTGACTTTTTGTTTCAGAGGGAAAGGCCCGTTGTTTATGTTTGGGGGCTGTAGGCCCGGGTGGCCGGCTGGCTCCTGAAAATCCGCGATACGCGGGATGCCTCCCAGACCCAAGCTGGCACCAGTGCCAGCTTCGGGCTGGTTTGATAGTGCCAGCGGAGTCCCACAATCTGCCATCAAGGACCGGGGCTGGTGACTTTTTGTTTCAGAGGGAAAGGCCCGTTGTTTTATGTTTGGGGGCCATAGGCCGGAGTGGCCGGCTGGCTCCTGAAAATCCGCGATCACGGGATGCCTCCCAGACCCAAGCTGGCACCAGTGCCAACTCGGGCTGGTTTGATAGTGCCAACGGAGTCCCACAATCTGCCATCAAGGACCGGGGCTGGTGAGTTTTTGTTTCAGAGGGAAAGGCCCGTTGTTTATGTTTGGGGGCCATAGGCCCGGGGTGGCCGGCTGGCTCCTGAAAATCCGCGATACGCAGGATGCCTCCCAGACCCAAGCTGGCACCAGTGCCAACTTCGGGCTGGTTTGATAGTGCCAGCGGGTCCCACAATCTGCCATCAAGGACCGGGGCTGGTGAGTTTTTGTTTCAGAGGGAAAGGCCCGTTGTTTTATGTTTGGGGGCCATAGGCCGGGTGGCCGGCTGGCTCCTGAAAATCCGCGTACACAGGATGCCTCCCAGACCCAAGCTGGCACCAGTGCCAACTTCGGGCTGGTTTGATAGTGCCAGCGGAGTCCCACAATCTGCCATCAAGGACCGGGGCTGGTGAGTTTTGTTTCAGAGGGAAAGGCCCGTTGTTTTATGTTTGGGGGCCATAGGCCGGGGTGGCCGGCTGGCTCCTGAAAATCCGCGATCGCAGGATGCCTCCCAGACCCAAGCTGGCACCAGTGCCAACTTCGGGCTGGTTTGATAGTGCCAGCGGGGTCCCACAATCTGCCATCAAGGACCGGGGCTGGTGAGTTTTTGTTTCAGAGGGAAAGGCCCGTTGTTTTATGTTTGGGGGCCATAGGCCGGGGTGGCCGGCTGGCTCCTGAAAATCCGCGATACACGGGATGCCTCCCAGACCCAAGCTGGCACCAGTGCCAGCTTCGGGCTGGTTTGATAGTGCCAGCAGGTCCCACAATCTGCCATCAAGGACCGGGGCTGGTGAGTTTTGTTTCAGAGGGAAAGGCCCGTTGTTTTATGTTTGGGGGCCATAGGCCGGGGTGGCCGGCTGGCTCCTGAAAATCAGCGATACGCAGGATGCCTCCCAGACCCAAGCTGGCACCAGTGCCAGCTCGGGCTGGTTTGATAGTGCCAGCGGAGTCCCACAATCTGCCATCAAGGACCGGGGCTGGTGAGTTTTGTTTCAGAGGGAAAGGCCCGTTGTTTTATGTTTGGGGGCCATAGGCCGGGTGGCCGGCTGGCTCCTGAAAATCCGCGATACACAGGATGCCTCCCAGACCCAAGCTGGCACCAGTGCCAGCTTCGGGCTGGTTTGATAGTGCCAGCGGAGTCCCACAATCTGCCATCAAGGACCGGGGCTGGTGAGTTTTTGTTTCAGAGGGAAAGGCCCGTTGTTTTATGTTTGGGGGCCATAGGCCCGGGGTGGCCGGCTGGCTCCTGAAAATCCAGCGATACGCAGGATGCCTCCCAGACCCAAGCTGGCACCAGTGCCAACTTCGGGCTGGTTTGATAGTGCCAGCGGAGTCCCACAATCTGCCATCAAGGACGGGGCTGGTGAGTTTTGTTTCAGAGGGAAAGGCCCGTTGTTTTATGTTTGGGGGCCATAGGCCGGAGTGGCCGGCTGGCTCCTGAAAATCCGCGATCACGCGGATGCCTCCCAGACCCAAGCTGGCACCAGTGCCAACTTCGGGCTGGTTTTGATAGTGCCAGCGGAGTCCCACAATCTGCCATCAAGGACCGGGGCTGGTGAGTTTTTGTTTCAGAGGGAAAGGCCCGTTGTTTATGTTTGGGGGCCTATGCCCGGGTGGCGGCTGGCTCCTGAAAATCCGCGATGCGCAGGATGCCTCCCAGACCCAAGCTGGCACCAGTGCCAGCTTCGGGCTGGTTTGATAGTGCCAGCGAGTCCCACAATCTGCCATCAAGGACCGGGGCTGGTGGTTTTTGTTTCAGAGGGAAAGGCCCGTTGTTTTATGTTTGGGGGCCATAGGCCCGGGTGGCCGGCTGGCTCCTGAAAATCCGCGATCGCGGGATGCCTCCCAGACCCAAGCTGGCACCAGTGCCAACTTCGGGCTGGTTTGATAGTGCCAACGGAGTCCCACAATCTGCCATCAAGGACCGGGGCTGGTGAGTTTTTGTTTCAGAGGGAAAGGCCCGTTGTTTTATGTTTGGGGCCATAGGCCCGGGGTGGCCGGCTGGCTCCTGAAAATCCGCGATACGCAGGATGCCTCCCAGACCCAAGCTGGCACCAGTGCCAACTTCGGGCTGGTTTGATAGTGCCAGCGAGGTCCCACAATCTGCCATCAAGGACCGGGGCTGGTGAGTTTTTGTTTCAGAGGGAAAGGCCCGTTGTTTATGTTTGGGGGCCCATAGGCCGGGTGGCCGGCTGGCTCCTGAAAATCCGCGATCGCAGGATGCCTCCCAGACCCAAGCTGGCACCAGTGCCAACTCGGGCTGGTTTGATAGTGCCAGCGAGTCCCACAATCTGCCATCAAGGACCGGGGCTGGTGAGTTTTGTTTCAGAGGGAAAGGCCCGTTGTTTTATGTTTGGGGGCCATAGGCCGGGTGGCCGGCTGGCTCCTGAAAATCCGCGATACACAGGATGCCTCCCAGACCCAAGCTGGCACCAGTGCCAACTTCGGGCTGGTTTGATAGTGCCAGCGAGGTCCCACAATCTGCCATCAAGGACCGGGGCTGGTGAGTTTTTGTTTCAGAGGGAAAGGCCCGTTGTTTATGTTTGGGGGCCATAGGCCGGGTGGCCGGCTGGCTCCTGAAAAATCAGCGATCGCGGGATGCCTCCCAGACCCAAGCTGGCACCAGTGCCAACTTCGGGCTGGTTTGATAGTGCCAGCGGAGTCCCACAATCTGCCATCAAGGACGGGGCTGGTGAGTTTTGTTTCAGAGGGAAAGGCCCGTTGTTTATGTTTGGGGGCCATAGGCCGGAGTGGCCGGCTGGCTCCTGAAAATCCAGCGTTACACAGGATGCCTCCCAGACCCAAGCTGGCACCAGTGCCAGCTTCGGGCTGGTTTGATAGTGCCAGCGGAGTCCCACAATCTGCCATCAAGGACCGGGGCTGGTGAGTTTTGTTTCAGAGGGAAAGGCCCGTTGTTTATGTTTGGGGGCCATAGGCCGGGTGGCCGGCTGGCTCCTGAAAATCCGCGATCACGGGATGCCTCCCAGACCCAAGCTGGCACCAGTGCCAACTTCGGGCTGGTTTGATAGTGCCAGCGAGGTCCCACAATCTGCCATCAAGGACGGGGCTGGTGAGTTTTTGTTTCAGAGGGAAAGGCCCGTTGTTTATGTTTGGGGGCCATAGGCCGGGTGGCCGGCTGGCTCCTGAAAATCCCGCGATCGCAGGATGCCTCCCAGACCCAAGCTGGCACCAGTGCCAACTCGGGCTGGTATATGAGAGGTATATCCAGCGAGGTCCCACAATCTGCCATCAAGGACCGGGGCTGGTGAGTTTTTGTTTCAGAGGGAAAGGCCCGTTGTTTATGTTTGGGGGCCATAGCCGGACGGTGGCCGGCTGGCTCCTGAAAATCCGCGATACGCGGGATGCCTCCCAGACCCAAGCTGGCACCAGTGCCAACTTCGGGCTGGTTTGATAGTGCCAACGGAGTCCCACAATCTGCCATCAAGGACCGGGGCTGGTGAGTTTTGTTTCAGAGGGAAAGGCCCGTTGTTTATGTTTGGGGGCCTAGGCCCGGGTGGCCGGCTGGCTCCTGAAAATCCAGCGTACGCAGGATGCCTCCCAGACCCAAGCTGGCACCAGTGCCAGCTTCGGGCTGGTTTGATAGTGCCAAGCGAGTCCCACAATCTGCCATCAAGGACCGGGGCTGGTGAGTTTTTGTTTCAGAGGGAAAGGCCCGTTGTTTTATGTTTGGGGGCCATAGGCCCGGGTGGCCGGCTGGCTCCTGAAAATCCGCGATGCGCGGGATGCCTCCCAGACCCAAGCTGGCACCAGTGCCAACTTCGGGCTGGTTTGATAGTGCCAACGGAGTCCCACAATCTGCCATCAAGGACCGGGGCTGGTGACTTTTTGTTTCAGAGGGAAAGGCCCGTTGTTTTATGTTTGGGGGCCATAGCCCGGGGTGGCCGGCTGGCTCCTGAAAATCCGCGTTACGCAGGATGCCTCCCAGACCCAAGCTGGCACCAGTGCCAACTTCGGGCTGGTTTGATAGTGCCAGCGAGGTCCCACAATCTGCCATCAAGGACCGGGGCTGGTGAGTTTTTGTTTCAGAGGGAAAGGCCCGTTGTTTATGTTTGGGGGCCTATAGGCCGGGGTGGCCGGCTGGCTCCTGAAAATCCGCGATACGCAGGATGCCTCCCAGACCCAAGCTGGCACCAGTGCCAACTCGGGCTGGTTTGATAGTGCCAGCGAGGTCCCACAATCTGCCATCAAGGACCGGGGCTGGTGAGTTTTTGTTTCAGAGGGAAAGGCCCGTTGTTTATGTTTGGGGGCCATAGGCCCGGGGTGGCCGGCTGGCTCCTGAAAATCCGCGATCGCACGGATGCCTCCCAGACCCAAGCTGGCACCAGTGCCAACTTCGGGCTGGTTTGATAGTGCCAGCAGGTCCCACAATCTGCCATCAAGGACCGGGGCTGGTGACTTTTTGTTTCAGAGGGAAAGGCCCGTTGTTTATGTTTGGGGGCCATAGGCCGGGTGGCCGGCTGGCTCCTGAAAATCCGCGTACGCAGGATGCCTCCCAGACCCAAGCTGGCACCAGTGCCAACTTCGGGCTGGTTTGATAGTGCCAGCGGAGTCCCACAATCTGCCATCAAGGACCGGGGCTGGTGAGTTTTTGTTTCAGAGGGAAAGGCCCGTTGTTTTATGTTTGGGGGCCATAGGCCGGGTGGCCGGCTGGCTCCTGAAAATCCGCGATCGCAGGATGCCTCCCAGACCCAAGCTGGCACCAGTGCCAACTTCGGGCTGGTTTGATAGTGCCAGCAGGTCCCACAATCTGCCATCAAGGACCGGGGCTGGTGAGTTTTTGTTTCAGAGGGAAAGGCCCGTTGTTTATGTTTGGGGGCCATAGGCCGGGTGGCCGGCTGGCTCCTGAAAATCCGCGTCACGCCGGATGCCTCCCAGACCCAAGCTGGCACCAGTGCCAACTCGGGCTGGTTTGATAGTGCCACGAGGTCCCACAATCTGCCATCAAGGACCGGGGCTGGTGAGTTTTTGTTTCAGAGGGAAAGGCCCGTTGTTTTATGTTTGGGGGCCATAGGCCGGGTGGCCGGCTGGCTCCTGAAAATCCGCGATACGCAGGATGCCTCCCAGACCCAAGCTGGCACCAGTGCCAGCTTCGGGCTGGTTTGATAGTGCCAGCGAGTCCCACAATCTGCCATCAAGGACCGGGGCTGGTGAGTTTTTGTTTCAGAGGGAAAGGCCCGTTGTTTTATGTTTGGGGGCCATAGGCCCGGGTGGCCGGCTGGCTCCTGAAAATCCGCGTATGCCGGGATGCCTCCCAGACCCAAGCTGGCACCAGTGCCAACTTCGGGCTGGTTTGATAGTGCCAGCGGAGTCCCACAATCTGCCATCAAGGACCGGGGCTGGTGAGTTTTTGTTTCAGAGGGAAAGGCCCGTTGTTTTATGTTTGGGGGCCTGTGGCCCGGGTGGCCGGCTGGCTCCTGAAAATCCGCGATGCGCAGGATGCCTCCCAGACCCAAGCTGGCACCAGTGCCAACTTCGGGCTGGTTTGATAGTGCCAGCGAGGTCCCACAATCTGCCATCAAGGACCGGGGCTGGTGAGTTTTGTTTCAGAGGGAAAGGCCCGTTGTTTATGTTTGGGGGCCATAGGCCGGAGGTGGCCGGCTGGCTCCTGAAAATCCGCGTCACGGGATGCCTCCCAGACCCAAGCTGGCACCAGTGCCAGCTTCGGGCTGGTTTGATAGTGCCAGCGAGGTCCCACAATCTGCCATCAAGGACCGGGGCTGGTGAGTTTTGTTTCAGAGGGGAAAGGCCCGTTGTTTATGTTTGGGGGCCATAGGCCGCGGTGGCCGGCTGGCTCCTGAAAATCCGCGTTACGCAGGATGCCTCCCAGACCCAAGCTGGCACCAGTGCCAACTTCGGGCTGGTTTGATAGTGCCAGCGAGGTCCCACAATCTGCCATCAAGGACCGGGGCTGGTGAGTTTTTGTTTCAGAGGGAAAGGCCCGTTGTTTTATGTTTGGGGGCCTAGGCCGCGGTGGCCGGCTGGCTCCTGAAAATCCGCGATACGCAGGATGCCTCCCAGACCCAAGCTGGCACCATTGCCAGCTCGGGCTGGTTTGATAGTGCCAGCGGAGTCCCACAATCTGCCATCAAGGACGGGGCTGGTGACTTTTTGTTTCAGAGGGAAAGGCCCGTTGTTTTATGTTTGGGGGCCTAGGCCGGAGTGGCCGGCTGGCTCCTGAAAATCCGCGATACGCAGGATGCCTCCCAGACCCAAGCTGGCACCAGTGCCAGCTTCGGGCTGGTTTTGATAGTGCCAACGGAGTCCCACAATCTGCCATCAAGGAGCGGGGCTGGTGAGTTTTTGTTTCAGAGGGGAAAGGCCCGTTGTTTTATGTTTGGGGGCCATAGGCCGGGTGGCCGGCTGGCTCCTGAAAATCCGCGATACGCAGGATGCCTCCCAGACCCAAGCTGGCACCAGTGCCAGCTTCGGGCTGGTTTGATAGTGCCAGCGAGGTCCCACAATCTGCCATCAAGGACCGGGGCTGGTGACTTTTTGTTTCAGAGGGAAAGGCCCGTTGTTTATGTTTGGGGGCCATAGGCCGGGTGGCCGGCTGGCTCCTGAAAATCCGCGTTACGCAGGATGCCTCCCAGACCCAAGCTGGCACCAGTGCCAACTTCGGGCTGGTTTTGATAGTGCCAGCGAGGTCCCACAATCTGCCATCAAGGACGGGGCTGGTGAGTTTTTGTTTCAGAGGGAAAGGCCCGTTGTTTTATGTTTGGGGGCCATAGGCCCGGAGTGGCCGGCTGGCTCCTGAAAATCCGCGTGCACACGGGATGCCTCCCAGACCCAAGCTGGCACCAGTGCCAGCTCGGGCTGGTTTGATAGTGCCAGGAGTCCCACAATCTGCCATCAAGGACGGGGCTGGTGAGTTTTGTTTCAGAGGGAAAGGCCCGTTGTTTTATGTTTGGGGGCCATAGGCCGGGGTGGCCGGCTGGCTCCTGAAAATCCGCGATACGCAGGATGCCTCCCAGACCCAAGCTGGCACCAGTGCCAACTTCGGGCTGGTTTTGATAGTGCCAACGGAGTCCCACAATCTGCCATCAAGGACCGGGGCTGGTGAGTTTTTGTTTCAGAGGGAAAGGCCCGTTGTTTTATGTTTGGGGGCCATAGGCCGGGTGGCCGGCTGGCTCCTGAAAATCCGCGATACGCAGGATGCCTCCCAGACCCAAGCTGGCACCAGTGCCAGCTTCGGGCTGGTTTGATAGTGCCAGCAGGTCCCACAATCTGCCATCAAGGACGGGGCTGGTGACTTTTTGTTTCAGAGGGAAAGGCCCGTTGTTTTATGTTTGGGGGCCATAGCCCGGGTGGACGGCTGGCTCCTGAAAATCCGCGATCGCAAGGATGCCTCCCAGACCCAAGCTGGCACCAGTGCCAACTTCGGGCTGGTTTGATAGTGCCAGCGAGTCCCACAATCTGCCATCAAGGACCGGGGCTGGTGAGTTTTTGTTTCAGAGGGAAAGGCCCGTTGTTTTATGTTTGGGGGCCATAGGCCGGGTGGCCGGCTGGCTCCTGAAAATCCGACGATACGCAGGATGCCTCCCAGACCCAAGCTGGCACCAGTGCCAGCTTCGGGCTGGTTTGATAGTGCCAGCGGAGTCCCACAATCTGCCATCAAGGACCGGGGCTGGTGAGTTTTGTTTCAGAGGGAAAGGCCCGTTGTTTTATGTTTGGGGGCCATAGGCCGGAGTGGCCGGCTGGCTCCTGAAAATCCGCGATACGCAGGATGCCTCCCAGACCCAAGCTGGCACCAGTGCCAGCTTCGGGCTGGTTTGATAGTGCCAGCGAGTCCCACAATCTGCCATCAAGGACGGGGCTGGTGACTTTTTGTTTCAGAGGGAAAGGCCCGTTGTTTTATGTTTTGGGGGCCATAGGCCGGGTGGCCGGCTGGCTCCTGAAAATCCAGCGATACGCAGGATGCCTCCCAGACCCAAGCTGGCACCAGTGCCAGCTTCGGGCTGGTTTGATAGTGCCAGCGAGTCCCACAATCTGCCATAAGGACCGGGGCTGGTGAGTTTTTGTTTCACAAGGGAAAGGCCGTTTGTTTATGTTTGGGGGCCATAGGCCCGGGGTGGCCGGCTGGCTCCTGAAAATCCCGATCGCCGGATGCCTCCCAGACCCAAGCTGGCACCAGTGCCAACTTCGGGCTGGTTTGATAGTGCGCCAGAGGTCCCACAATCTGCCATCAAGGACCGGGGCTGGTGACTTTTGTTTCAGAGGGAAAGGCCCGTTGTTTTATGTTTGGGGGCCCTATAGGCCGGAGTTGGCGGCTGGCTCCTGAAAATCCGCGATACGCAGGATGCCTCCCAGACCCAAGCTGGCACCAGTGCCAGCTTCGGGCTGGTTTGATAGTGCCAACGGAGTCCCACAATCTGCACATCAGGACCGGGGCTGGTGAGTTTTTGTTTCAGAGGGAAGGCCCGTTGTTTTATGTTTGGGGGCCATAGGCCGGAGGTGGCCGGCTGGCTCCTGAAAATCCGCGATCGCGGGATGCCTCCCAGACCCAAGCTGGCACCAGTGCCAACTTCGGGCTGGTTTGATAGTGCCCGCGGTCCCACAATCTGCCATCAAGGACCGGGGCTGGTGACTTTTGTTTCAGAGGGAAAGGCCCGTTGTTTTATGTTTGGGGGCCATAGGCCGGAGTGGCCGGCTGGCTCCTGAAAATCCGCGATACGCGGGATGCCTCCCAGACCCAAGCTGGCACCAGTGCCAGCTCGGGCTGGTTTGATAGTGCCAGCGAGTCCCACAATCTGCCATCAAGGACCGGGGCTGGTGAGTTTTGTTTCAGAGGGAAAGGCCCGTTGTTTTATGTTTGGGGGCCATAGGCCGGGTGGCCGGCTGGCTCCTGAAAATCCGCGATGCACAGGATGCCTCCCAGACCCAAGCTGGCACCAGTGCCAGCTCGGGCTGGTTTGATAGTGCCAGCGGAGTCCCACAATCTGCCATCAAGGACCGGGGCTGGTGATTTTTGTTTCAGAGGAAAAGGCCCGTTGTTTTATGTTTGGGGGCCTATAGGCCGGAGTGGCGGACTGGCTCCTGAAAATCCGCGATACGCAGGATGCCTCCCAGACCCAAGCTGGCACCAGTGCCAACTCGGGCTGGTTTGATAGTGCAACCGAGTCCCACAATCTGCCATCAAGGACCGGGGCTGGTGACTTTTGTTTCAGAGGGAAAGGCCCGTTGTTTTATGTTTGGGGGCCATAGGCCGGAGTGGCCGGCTGGCTCCTGAAAATCCGCGATCGCAGGATGCCTCCCAGACCCAAGCTGGCACCAGTGCCAGCTCGGGCTGGTTTTGATAGTGCCAGCAGGTCCCACAATCTGCCATCAAGGACCGGGGCTGGTGACTTTTGTTTTCACAGGGAAAGGCCCGTTGTTTTATGTTTGGGGGCCATAGGCCCGGAGTGGCCGCTGGCTCCTGAAAATTACCGCGTATGCAGGATGCCTCCCAGACCCAAGCTGGCACCAGTGCCAGCTCGGGCTGGTTTGATAGTGCCAACGAGTCCCACAATCTGCCATCAAGGACGGGGCTGGTGGTTTTTGTTTCAGAGGGAAAGGCCCGTTGTTTATGTTTGGGGGCCATAGGCGGGTGGCCGGCTGGCTCCTGAAAATCCGCGTCACCAGGATGCCTCCCAGACCCAAGCTGGCACCAGTGCCATGTCCGGGCTGGTTTGATAGTTACAGCGGAGTCCCACAATCTGCCATCAAGCCCGGGGCTGGTGACTTTTGTTTTCAGAGGGAAGGGCCGTTGTTTTATGTTTGGGGGCCATAGGCCGCGGATGGCCGGCTGGCTCCTGAAAATTCGCGCGCACGCAGGATGCCTCCCAGACCCAAGCTGGCACCAGTGCCAACGCCGGGCTGGTTTGATAGTGCCAACGAGGTCCCACAATCTGCCATCAAGGACCGGGGCTGGTGACTTTTGTTTCAGAGAGAAAGGCCCGTTGTTTATGTTTGGGGGCCATAGGCCGGAGTGGCCGGCTGGCTCCTGAAAATCCAGCGATGCACGGGATGCCTCCCAGACCCAAGCTGGCACCAGTGCCAGCTTCGGGCTGGTTTTGATAGTGCCAGCGGAGTCCCACAATCTGCCATCAAGGACCGGGGCTGGTGACTTTGTTTTCAGAGGGAAAGGCCCGTTGTTTATGTTTGGGGGCCAAGGCCCGGGTGGCCGGCTGGCTCGCGAAAATCAGCGATGCGCAGGATGCCTCCCAGACCCAAGCTGGCACCAGTGCCAGCTTCGGGCTGGTTTTGATAGTACAGCGAGGTCCCACAATCTGCCATCAAGGCCGGGGCTGGTGAGTTTTTGTTTCAGAGGGAAAGGCCCGTTGTTTATGTTTGGGGGCCATAGGCCGGGGTGGCCGGCTGGCTCCTGAAAATCCGCGATACGCAGGATGCCTCCCCCAGACCCAAGCTGGCACCAGTGCCAGCTTCGGGCTGGTTTTTGATAGTGCCAGCGAGTCCCACAATCTGCCATCAAGGACCGGGGCTGTGACGTTTTTGTTTCAGAGGAAAGGCCCGTTGTTTTGTTTGTGGGGGCCATAGGCCGGAGGTGGCCGGCTGGCTCCTGAAAATCCGCCATGCACAGGATGCCTCCCAGACCCAAGCTGGCACCAGTGCCAGCTTCGGGCTGGTTTGATAGTGCCAACGAGGTCCACAATCTGCCATCAAGGACCGGGGCTGGTGACTTTTTGTTTCAGAGGGAAAGGCCCGTTGTTTTATGTTTGGGGGCCATAGGCCGGGGGTGGCGGCTGGCTCCTGAAAATCGCGATACGCAGGATGCCTCCCAGACCCAAGCTGGCACCAGTGCCAGCTTCGGGCTGGTTTGATAGTGCCAACGGAGTCCCACAATCTGCCATCAAGGACCGGGGCTGGTGAGTTTTGTTTCAGAGGGAAAGGCCCGTTGTTTTATGTTTGGGGGCCATAGGCCCGGGGTGGCCGGCTGGCTCCTGAAAATCCGCGATACGCGGGATGCCTCCCAGACCCAAGCTGGCACCAGTGCCAGCTCGGGCTGGTTTGATAGTGCCAGCGAGGTCCCACAATCTGCCATCAAGGACCGGGGCTGGTGACTTTTTGTTTCAGAGGGAAAGGCCCGTTGTTTATGTTTGGGGGCCATAGGCCGGAGTGGCCGGCTGGCTCCTGAAAATCCGCGATACGCAGGATGCCTCCCAGACCCAAGCTGGCACCAGTGCCAACTCGGGCTGGTTTGATAGTGCCAGCGGAGTCCCACAATCTGCCATCAAGGACCGGGGCTGGTGAGTTTTGTTTCAGAGGGAAAGGCCCGTTGTTTATGTTTGGGGGCCATAGGCCGGAGTGGCCGGCTGGCTCCTGAAAATCCGCGATACGCAGGATGCCTCCCAGACCCAAGCTGGCACCAGTGCCAGCTCGGGCTGGTTTGATAGTGCCAGCGGAGTCCCACAATCTGCCATCAAGGACCGGGGCTGGTGAGTTTTGTTTCAGAGGGAAAGGCCCGTTGTTTTATGTTTGGGGGCCATAGGCCCGGGTGGCCGGCTGGCTCCTGAAAATCAGCGTACGCAGGATGCCTCCCAGACCCAAGCTGGCACCAGTGCCAGCTTCGGGCTGGTTTGATAGTGCCAGCGGAGTCCCACAATCTGCCATCAAGGACCGGGGCTGGTGAGTTTTTGTTTCAGAGGGAAAGGCCCGTTGTTTATGTTTGGGGGCCATAGGCCGGGTGGCCGGCTGGCTCCTGAAAATCCACGATACACAGGATGCCTCCCAGACCCAAGCTGGCACCAGTGCCAGCTCTCGGGCTGGTTTGATAGTGCCAACGGAGTCCCACAATCTGCCATCAAGGACGGGGGCTGGTGACTTTTTGTTTCAGAGGGAAAGGCCCGTTGTTTATGTTTGGGGGCCATAGGCCGGGTGGCCGGCTGGCTCCTGAAAATCCCGCGATACGCAGGATGCCTCCCAGACCCAAGCTGGCACCAGTGCCAACTCGGGCTGGTTTGATAGTGCCAAGCGGAGTCCCACAATCTGCCATCAAGGACCGGGGCTGGTGACGTTTTGTTTCAGAGGGAAAGGCCCGTTGTTTTATGTTTGGGGGCCATAGGCCGGGGTGGCCGGCTGGCTCCTGAAAATCCGCGATCGCAGGATGCCTCCCAGACCCAAGCTGGCACCAGTGCCAACTTCGGGCTGGTTTGATAGTGCCAGCGGAGTCCCACAATCTGCCATCACGGACCGGGGCTGGTGAGTTTTGTTTCAGAGGGAAAGGCCCCTTGTTTTATGTTTGGGGGCCATAGGCCCGGAGTGGCCGGCTGGCTCCTGAAAATCGCGATGCACAGGATGCCTCCCAGACCCAAGCTGGCACCAGTGCCAACTCGGGCTGGTTTGATAGTGCCAACGGAGTCCCACAATCTGCCATCAAGGTCCGGGGCTGGTGAGTTTTGTTTCAGAGGGAAAGGCCCGTTGTTTTATGTTTGGGGGCCATAGGCCCGGGTGGCCGGCTGGCTCCTGAAAATCCCGCGATCGCAGGATGCCTCCCAGACCCAAGCTGGCACCAGTGCCAACTTCGGGCTGGTTTGATAGTGCCAACGGAGTCCCACAATCTGCCATCAAGGACCGGGGCTGGTGACTTTTGTTTCAGAGGGAAAGGCCCGTTGTTTATGTTTGGGGGCCATAGGCCGGGTGGCCGGCTGGCTCCTGAAAATCCAGCGATACGCAGGATGCCTCCCAGACCCAAGCTGGCACCAGTGCCAACTTCGGGCTGGTTTGATACTGCCAGCGGAGTCCCACAATCTGCCATCAAGGACCGGGGCTGGTGACTTTTGTTTCAGAGGGAAAGGCCCGTTGTTTATGTTTGGGGGCCATAGGCCCCTGAGTGGCCGGCTGGCTCCTGAAAATCCGCGATACACGGGATGCCTCCCAGACCCAAGCTGGCACCAGTGCCAGCTCGGGCTGGTTTGATAGTGCCAACGGAGTCCCACAATCTGCCATCAAGGACCGGGGCTGCTGAGTTTTGTTTTCAGAGGGAAAGGCCCGTTGTTTATGTTTGGGGGCCATAGGCCGGAGTGGCCGGCTGGCTCCTGAAAATCCGCGATGCGCAGGATGCCTCCCAGACCCAAGCTGGCACCAGTGCCAGCTCGGGCTGGTTTGATAGTGCCAGCGGTCCCACAATCTGCCATCAAGGACCGGGGCTGGTGAGTTTTGTTTCAGAGGGAAAGGCCCGTTGTTTATGTTTGGGGGCCATAGGCCCGGAGTGGCCGGCTGGCTCCTGAAAATCCGCGATACGCAGGATGCCTCCCAGACCCAAGCTGGCACCAGTGCCAACTTCGGGCTGGTTTGATAGTGCCAACGGGTCCCACAATCTGCCATCAAGGACCGGGGCTGGTGAGTTTTGTTTCAGAGGGAAAGGCCCGTTGTTTATGTTTGGGGGCCATAGGCCCGGAGTGGCCGGCTGGCTCCTGAAAATCCGCGATACACAGGATGCCTCCCAGACCCAAGCTGGCACCAGTGCCAACTCGGGCTGGTTTGATAGTGCCAGCGAGGTCCCACAATCTGCCATCAAGGACCGGGGCTGGTGACTTTTTGTTTCAGAGGGAAAGGCCCGTTGTTTATGTTTGGGGGCCATAGGCCGGGTGGCCGGCTGGCTCCTGAAAATCCGCGATCGCATAGGATGCCTCCCAGACCCAAGCTGGCACCAGTGCCAACTTCGGGCTGGTTTGATAGATGCCAGCGAGTCCCACAATCTGCCATCAAGGACCGGGGCTGGTGACTTTTTGTTTCAGAAGGAAAGGCCCGTTGTTTTATGTTTGGGGGCCATAGGCCGGGGTGGCGGCTGGCTCCTGAAAATCCGCGATCGCAGGATGCCTCCCAGACCCAAGCTGGCACCAGTGCCAACTTCGGGCTGGTTTGATAGTGCCAACGAGGTCCCACAATCTGCCATCAAGGACCGGGGCTGGTGAGTTTTTGTTTCAGAGGAAAGGCCCGTTGTTTATGTTTGAGGGGCCATAGGCCCGGGGGGCCGGCTGGCTCCTGAAAATCCGCGATCACAGGATGCCTCCCAGAC